>NW_024081074.1:0-59061 GCF_003009895.1 Hyaena hyaena | reverse complement strand
CCCCACAGCCCCTGCGTGCCCCCAGAGCCCCTGCGTGTCCCCACAGCCCCTGCGTGCCCCCAGAGCCCCTGCGTGTCCCCACAGCCCCTGCGTGCCCCCAGAGCCCCTGCGTGCTCCCACAGCCCCTGCGTGCCCCCAGAGCCCCTGCGTGCTCCCACAGCCCCTGCGTGCCCCCCACAGCCCCCGTGTGCTGAACCACAGGCAGGGAGGGTGACCGGCAGTCCCCCCAACTCGTCAGCCCTGTTTCAGGGTTGTGCCCTCTCGTTTTGTCAGCTCCATCCCTGGGCACCAGGCAGCACACCCAGGTCAGGGGGGTCCCCGGGACTGGACAATGGGAGCCCAAAGGTAGGTTCAGGCCTTCTTCACGGCCGTCGAACGTTAAGGGAGGCTCTGCCCCGTTGCACCCCTCTGAGCAGAGGGGTTGCTGATGAGGAGGAAAGGGAACAGGCCAGCCTCGAACTGGGCACTGCCCCAAAATGAAGGCCTCTGCGTCCCGTCCGTTCCCACAGAAAGAAAACTAAACTGCTCTCCCGGCTGCTCAGAAAGAAAAACAGGTACCCACCTGAGTGCTGCATTGTGGGGGGTCTGAGGCTGGCGCCCCGGCCGGCCTACCCCGTGCATGCGCCTAGCGCCCTGCTCTGCGGGTGCCACTAACCCCTAACCTGTGTCCCCGTGTGTGGTGCTGCCGGCAGTGTGTGGCGCGCGCGCGCGCGC
Organism: Hyaena hyaena; assembly: GCF_003009895.1. Classification (NCBI taxonomy): domain Eukaryota; kingdom Metazoa; phylum Chordata; class Mammalia; order Carnivora; family Hyaenidae; genus Hyaena; species Hyaena hyaena. Next base: position 58,347 of record NW_024081074.1, on the reverse strand, counting down.
GTGTGTGTCCAGACCTGGAGGTTCACCCGAGGAAGGGAGCCCTGAGGAAGCCCTGGGGGGAGGGCAGGGGAAGGTCCTTGTAGCACAGTGGCGGGTGTTAAAATGTGTGCGCGCGCAGTATGTTTATACGTATGCTTTAAGGAGGCAAATACATTCCCATGAAACACAAATTCAGTAGCTGTGAGAAGGGACCATGATGTCCCTCACACGCCTGCCCCATCATCTAGCCCCCCGCTCCTCCCTGCCCCCCAGACGATGTGGTCACTAGCTTCTTTGGATCCTTCTAGAACTGCCGTCCAGCACTTGCCCCAGGAGGCTGGTGAGCACCTGAAATGCGACCAGTGTGACTGGCAGCTGAACTTTTAGTTTCACTTAATGTAACTTTATGTAACTTAATGTAACTTTAAACAGCTGTCTGCTGCCAGGGGCTGGCCTTTATCGCACTGCTCTACAGTTTCCAAGGGAACAAATATGCATTTTTGTTTTCTGCCCCCTGCCCCCCCACGTGGTGGTTATGCACACCAGTTGCCCTTGTTCTCTATACCGAACTTCACCCTCTCATCCCCAGATGCCACTCTGTCTGTGGCCTCTGCTTGGCTTCCTTTTTTTCCCCCCAAATGGCCTGCGGGTGACCTCAGTGTGGACGGGGAGCGTGGGCCCCGAGAGTGGGGCAGTGGTCCGTGTCCGGTGTGGGTGGGTGGACTGACAGGGAGGCTGGCCAGGCCCTCGGAGTTGGGGGGCAGCCTGGGCGCAGGGGCTGATGGGGACATGTGGGATGAGACTCATTTGCCTCTAGGCTGTTTGGCTTTCTCGTGCTGTGGAGCGCTGCTCCCTGGGGGAGCCCGGCGGTGGCCTGTGGGGTGGCTTCCCTGGGGACCCAACACCTCCAGCTCAGACCTCCTCCTGGGCCGTCACCGTCTCCAAGGCAGGCCGTGTGCACACACCCCTGCATTTCCACCCATTCTGATCCATGAGTACGTGACTTCTCACCTGCAAGCACGGGGACACACACATTCGCGGCCATGTGGACATCACATTTCACAGTGAATCTGTGTGAACACACAGACACACACACCCTCTCGATTCACATGTTAACACACAGACACACACACATTTTCACACAGGGATCTGTGTGCACACCCCTCACAGGCACACTTGTGCATTTGCACATTCCCTCTTGTACGCAGCGACTTCCCCCCATTGAGCTTCCTCCCTGGTCTTGCCTCCACAGTGACAACGCCCCTGCAAAAGGAGACAAGAGCCCTTCGCCTCCTCCGGGTGGTTCCCCGGCCGCCGCCCCGGAGATCAGAGTCAACCACGAGCCCGAGCCGCCTGCAGCAGGGGGGGCCAGTCTCCCCAAGTCCCCGTCTCAGGTAGGCATGGTGCCCCCTCGTCCCCTCCCCCTTCTTCCTGCTTCACGACTCCCTCCTTCCCGGTCCTGTGTCCCCAGCACCGGCCGTGCCTTCTCTCGGGGACACCTGTGAGTCTGTGTCTCCCTCTGCTCCCCGCACCACCCCCTTCTTCCCTCTCTCCCTACCCTTGGGGCTGCCGACTTCCTCCATCTTCCTTCCCGCAGCCCGGGAGCATCCAGATCCACAGAGGCGGTTGCTTTCTCTCCTCCTCACCTTCTCTCTTGGCATGGGGCCATGCAGGACCTCTACAGGGTCAGCGGGGCAAAGGGCTCAGTGAGGGGACTGTGAAGTCCAAGGGGCACAGGCCCCAAGAAGTCTGGCCCCACCCCCAGCAGGTTTCTCCAGCTTTCTGCCTTGTCCCCAGGAGCTGGCCTGTGGCCCCGTCGGAACTGATAACCTCCCCCAGCCACCAGCCCCTGGCAGCAGGCCCCTTGCTGGTGGGCCGTGCCCGTCCCGCAGCTGATTAGGGTATAAGGGTGTGAAGAGTGTGACAAGAGCCCCACTTGAACAGCACTTGCTCTGCGCCCTGACACTGTGCCAGCACTCCCCACATTTCCATTCATTAAATTGTCACGGCCACAGCCGCCCAGTGAGGCAGATGCCCGCCCCACCTGACCAATGAGGAAACCAAGGCTGGGGGCTGCCGAGGCGCCGAGCCCCCCACGTGAGCAGATGCGTGGCCGTCCTGCCCTCTGCTGGGCCCCGGTGCCAGCCCCTCACTGGCCAGACAGAGCTCCTCCCGCGGAAGGGCAGACAGGGTGCTGGGAGGGCAGAGAGCCCAGCCTGGGAGGGAGGCTCTTTCTCAGCTACAGCTTCTCTCCTGAGTATCACCCAGGTGGGTGCCGGCCCACACCTCCTGCAGCACCCCTCCTACCCGGGCCAGCCAGCCTGCTGTTCCTTCTCTCTCCTCTTCTCTGTTCCCTCCCTGTCTCTCCTTTCACTCCCCCCGCCTTCCCTCCCCTCCCCTGTCAACCCTTCTCTCCCAACAGCGTTTCTGGACTTCCCTCCTCAGTCTCCCTCTAGAGGTGGCCCCGTGGTCCTGCGCCTCGGGCAGTGTCATTCTTTTCGTCTTCCTCAGTTGCCTGGGTGGGGCTGAGGCCTGGGGTGTGACTAACCGTGGCTTTGTCTCTGTCTGTCCCCCACCCCCACGCCCCGCTGTGCCTCGCTGTGCGGCCCCTCACCTGCTGCCGACCCACAGCTCCGGAAAGGGCCTCCAGTCCCTCCACCTCCCAAACACACCCCGTCCAAGGAGGTCAAGCAGGAGCAGATCCTCAGCCTGTTTGATGACGCGTTTGTCCCTGAGATCAGCGTGACCACCCCCTCCCAGGTCAGCTGAGGCCACCGCGGCCCAGCCCTCTCTTGCTCTTTCGGGATGTGCATGGCCTTCTTCCTCCATCCCATGCCCTGCGTCTCCACCTCAAGAGCCAGATGCTGGCCCAGAGGTTGGCCCAGAGCCTCCCCCATGCTCATTCATGCATCCCTCCCTCCATCCTCCCTCATCCATCAATCTTTGAGCATGTGCTGTGGCCAGATGCAGGGGCACAGATGGGTGGTCCTCGGGGAGCCCATCAGCCTCCCCTGGGGCGATGGCTGAAGAGGCATCAGTGGGGAGGATTCAGGCCAGTCCAGGAAAGCTTCCTGGAGCAGGTGACATTTGCTGGGTGGCTGCATGTTGCGTTAGCCAGAGCCAGTAGTATATGTAGGCCAGGATGGGTAGGACATGGGCTCAGAAGCTTCTAGGAGCTAGAGGTCAGTGTGTGTGCAGAGTGCAGCAGTGGGCAGTGAGAGGAGGCAGTGGGAACAGTTGGGAAGGCCCTGGAACATCTGGCCAAGGCACCTAGACCTTAGCTGGCAGATACACTGACTGGCCTCAGACCTGGGACGACATGGGCCACAGAGCAGGGCTGCTGCTTGGAAGTGCCCTGAAAAGGCACGTTGCTCATCCATAGGTGGCGGAAGGAGGGCTGGGCAGGAAGGTCACAGCGGTGGCCTGGGCACAGGCTGCGCAAGGTTGCGTGGGCTCGCAGAGGCCACAACGTGCTCTTTCCCCTGCACCTGGTGTCCAGGCCTTGAAGCCCGGGCCCTTCCCACTGGGGCCTTGCCAGTGGTGCAGGCTGGCCCATCCCAGGCTGTGGCTGGCCTGTGCCGGAGGGCTGCCATAGAGAGCTACTCTGCTCTGCCCGGGGCCTCTGGGCTCTGCCTCCTGCCCGCCCCTTGGCACAAGCTCAGAGGCCTGGGGGGGGGTGGGGAGGCAGGGCAGAGGGTGTGAGTGCTGAGGGAGAGGCAGCTGGGGGCCAAGGCTGGTGGTCTCTGCTCAGTGTAGGCTTCAAGCCCCAACAGGAGGGCTCTGAGTTAGAACTAGGAGCTTCCAATATGGAGTTGCTGGGGGACAGGTGGGCGATCCACTGGGTTGGGACCTGGGAGGCACAGGAGCCCCTCTCTAGAAGGTGGCTGGGGCTGGTCTAGGGGCGCTCCGAGAAGTGAGGACACTGGGCCGCGCCACCTCTGGGGCAGCTGGCTGCTGGAGCGCTGTCTCCACCCTGGAGATGCACACGAGGGACACAGGGGGACAGAACGTGAGGAAACACTGAGTAGGGCCTGGTGCCAGCCACTTATCTACACGACTTTGCTGGGTTTTCACCTACACTCTGGGAGGGGACCGTTGCCTCCCTTTAACAGGCGAGGAGCCCGCAGGCCTGTCTGGTGGCCAGAGTGCCCGCCCCGGGTATGTCAGCCTTCCTGTGCTCAGCGCATGCCTCCCTCACTACCCCTTCTGCCCTCTCCGGGGAGCCAGGTCTCTGCCCTGAGTGTGGGAAGCGAACACCGTGGGTGCTGTTGCTGGGGGCTGGGGTGGGCTGTCCGTGAAGCTGTGCTAACAGGGCTCAGCAGGGCTGAGGTGAGTAGCCTGCGTCCCTGTACCGAAGGACCATTCTGGTCCTGCATGGTGGGCCAGCTGGCCCGCTGGGAGGCACGGAAGGAGTGGTCTGCACTTTGGCTGGTGACCCTGTCCCCTTGGAGCACGAGAGGGCAGCTGTCTGGGCCTGAGTGACCTCGAGAAGGAGCTGGTGGCAGGGCTACTTGGGGGAGAGAAATACTACTACCAGCTGGGGGGGCACCTACAGGCCACGCACCCACAGTGTCCTGGGCACTCAGTCACTCAGAGAGGGCAGGGTCATGGGAACAGAGCAGTGGCCCCACCCTCAGGCTCATCAGACAGGGATCAGCCTAAAGAAACTCAGCTGGGGTGGGCCTGGGGCAGGGACTCGGGAGTCAGGGCCCCTTGTCCAGAGACAGCACTCAGCCCAGGCTCTCTGAGGTCTGTGCCTTGTCCCCTGGGCTGTGGGACAGCTGGCACCAAGGGTTCTCAGCACGGAGAGTCGTGGGTCTCTGCTGACAAACTGCAGCTCAGCTGTGAAGCCTGTCTCCCAGGACCCAGGTCTTGGGTCCTTCTGGAAGGAAGGCCTTGGGTGGACGCAGTGGGTGCCAGCAAGAGCGGGTGGACAGGGGGAGCTGGGCTGGCCTGTGTTGTTGGGGCCTCACCCCTCCTACCACCCGTGAAGTGGGGCCAGAGCCAGGCCAAGCCAGGGCCCTCTGCTCTCCGGCCAAGTGTTCCCTGGCTCCCAGAGGGAATCTGCATGTCTTCCGGGGGCTGGTGCTGACCCAGCCCATTCTCCTTCAAGGGCCGCTCTGCCACCATCGCCTGGGCCGGCTAACGGGGAGCTGGGGCCTCAGCCTGTGCACTCAGCCTCCTGGGGCCACGCCTGTTACCAGCACAGCCCTGGGCTGCACTTAGGCCCACTGAATAGGGGTCCCTGGGGTGGGGCCTGCGGTTTGGGCACAGGGAACCCAAGCTGAAGACTGGGCTCCGAGGTGGTGTGTGTGCCGGCTCAGCCCTGTCCTCGCCCTGTGGAGCTGGTGGGAGGGTGGGTGTCGCCACAGGTGACCTGTCTGTGTGGGGCAGCCTGGGGAGGCCTGTCCTAGGGGCCCTCTCCTGGTTAGAGGGAGGGCAGGGGACTGTGCAGCTTCTCGGGGGGGGGGGGTGAGGCTGGGAGAGCCTGTGGGAGCCTGTGGGTGCAGGGAGCAGAGAGGAGTCTGCACCTGGAGACCACTGCGGCCTGCAGGACAGGCAGATGGCCAAGAGGGGGCTGGCGACGGGCTGGTCCAGGGGGACAAGCTGCTGCTGTCGAGGGTGGGGGGACGTTGTGTGCGTGGAGCTCGCGGAGCCAGGGGTGTGGCGGGCGACGCCCTCCCGTGTGCGTGAGGCGCGCGTGTCCGCGAGCGAGCGCGCCTGCCGTGCGCGCCCCGGGGGGTGCGCGCAGCCGGTCACTAACTGCCTTCCTCCTCTGCCACGCTGCCAAGTTTGAGGCCCCCGGGCCTTTCTCGGAGCAGGCCAGTCTGCTGGACTTGGACTTTGACCCCCTCCCGCCTGTGGCGAGCCCCGTGAAGGCGCCCACACCCTCTGGTCAGGTTGGTCTGGGCCCGCCACCGCCTGCGGGCCCGCGGGTCTCTGGGGCACCGGGCCGTGGGCTCACGTCCGGCCATGAGTGCCCATCTAAGCCGGGCCTTCGGGGTCCTGGGTCAACAGGCTTTCCTCTCGTTAACTGCACTTCCCTGGCGCCCCAGCCCCCAGCAGACACATGCGGGGAGAGGGCCGTCAGGAGGAGGGGCAGCTGAACACTCACGTGGTCACTGACGGCCTCTGTCGGCACCCTGCCCTCTCCGGCCGCAGCTCCGTGTCTGGGCACTACTGGCCTGGGGTCTTGGCCCCTAGCAGGTGTCCAGGACGTGGCCCAATGCACACAGTGGGGCCTGGCTCCGTGCGGCCCCTGCCTGCTGGGCTCCAGGGCCTTGGGGTGGGGGTCACTGGGGTTGCTTGTCTGCCCCCTGTCACTAACCTCTGTACTAACTCTGTCCTTCTCCCCCTCTGCTGCGCCTAGTCAATTCCGTGGGACCTCTGGGAGGTAAGCTGTGTTTGCTCGGTGCCCACCCCCGGGGGGCGCCGCTCCTCCCCGGCCCACCCTGCCTGGTCCTGCACCTGGCGGGTTCACAGGTGCGGGCACACGCACCAGGGCCGGCGCTGCCTGTCCCACTGCCGCCCCTCTGCAGAGAAACTGCCCCGCGGCCAGGCCCCGCGGGGAAGGGGCTTCTCGCTTCAGCCAGAGAAGGTCGTCTGTGGTTCGGCTCAGCGGTGGGGTCTGCGAGTGGCTCCCTAGGATGGGTGTTGTGTCCTCGTGCTGGGCCAAGGCCCGCGAGGCAGGGCGGCCTTGGGGGTGGAGGAGGTCTGTGTCTCTGGGGGCCCCGCAGGGCACGGCATCGGGGAGCCGTTGGGATGGAGGGGGGGGGTGGTTCGAGGGACGGGAGAAGCAGGGTGAGGCCAGGAGCCTTATGTGAGCAGCCCTGGTGGCGCGGGCTTGGGGCCCCGGCAGCGCTGTGCAGCTTCTGCAGGAGTGGGAGCCGCTGCTGAGCACATTCTCCCAGGAGCTCCAAGGCCCCGAATAGTCTTAGGCTGGAGGAGTTCAGCGCAGAGCCCGGCGCAGGCAGCCATTTTGTTGAGGGGACTTTGGGGGGCGCTGTGGCTCATTTGCGCCTGCGCATCCCGGTGGCAGGCGTAGGCGCAAGGAGGTGGGCGTGGTTTTCCCTTCAGGAGGTCCGCGTGTGACCCGTGAGGGGCCTGGCTTCCCGCCGCAGGCGCCCAGTCTCCCCTCTGCCAACACCGGGCTGCTCACGACTCTCTCCTCTTGTCTTGTGTCCTTGCCCAACGCCCCCTCCTCCCTGGTCTCCCCCCCTCCCGCCCCGTTCTCCCTGGTGGCCCGTCACTAGCCCACAGAGAGTCCAGCTGGCAGCCTGCCTTCCAGGGAGCCCAGTGCTGCCGACGGCACCTTTGCCGTGGCCTGGCCCAGCCAGACGGCCGAGCCCGGGCCGGCCCAAGTAAGTGCCCCCCCCCCCCCCCCCCCCGCCTCCTCCCAGTTGTCCCCGGTCCCTGGGGGTGTCGCAGCGAGGAGGGGCCAGCAGGAGGCGACGCAGGAGGGACAAGGCCGCTGTGGGCCTGAGGGTGAGGTCAGGGCCGTGAATCCGCTGGCCCCTGACCCGCTTAGCCGGCTGCTCGCTGTGATTGAGGCCAGACGGGCCCTCCCTCCTCGCCAGCCCCGCCTCCCAGCGTGGGGGGGAGGAGCCTTCAGAGCGTTTCTTGGTCTGTGGCAGGTACTTTCCAGAGTTTCCTCATTTAACTTTCACCCTAACCTAGACGTTTCCTCCTTTTACAGATGAGGAGGTGGGGGCTAGGCAGCTTGAGCGATGGCTCCCAGGGCTCAGAAGTGGCCGAGTGTGAGTGTTGGCCGGGGTCAGCCTGACTGAGGCCGGCAGTGTCCGCTGTGCGGTGGCCAGGCCCCCCAGCATGGTGCCCAGCACTGTGCTGCCCCCCCTCCCCCCTTGGGGAGCAGGGGGCCAGGGCTGGGCCAGGGCTGCTTCAGCCTGCCCTGACTTGTTTGGCCCGGGACAGGCACTTGTTGCTGTCCCCGACCGTGCGGGTCAGCTGCCTCAGCCCGCTGGCCAGGCAGGTGGGAAGAGCCTGAGGTTTGGCCGGGCCCTGGGCTTGGAGGGCAGGGCCTGTGAGAGCAGGTTGGGGGGCGCCCCAGGGCCTCTGTGCTGCCAGCACCTTCTCCAGCAGCTTCCCGTGGCAGCGACCCGGCCTCTCCTCCGGGAACTCCCTGGACTGCCCGGCTCCCCACGGCCTTCCCCTTGCCCTGGCCACAGCGTCCGTCCATGTCTGACCCCATGCCGGCGTTTGTGTTGCAGCCAGCAGAGGCCTCCGAGGTGGCGGGCGGGACCCAACCTGCGGCTGGAGCGCAGGAGCCCGGGGAGACTGCAGCAAGTGAAGCAGCTTCCGTAAGACGCCAGGGACCAAGGCCCCGCCTTCTCTTCCCTGCTGTCCGCCCGCCCTCCCGCTCCTGGCTCCCGAGCCCCGTGCCTGCCTGTGCTCCTTGCTCGGTGCTGGTCCAGGTCGCAGTTCCCGGCGAGGAACCCGGAGGCAGACCCGTCTGGCGTCAGCCACAGAGGCCCTCCCCTTCCCTTGCCCCCGTGGCCCCTGCCCTCCGGGGACCCGCTCCCCGACCACGCTGACTGCGCTTCCTCCCCGCAGAGCTCTCTCCCTGCCGTGGTGGTAGAGACCTTCTCAGCAACTGTGAACGGCACCGTGGAGGGCAGCAGTGGGGCGGGACGCTTGGATCTGCCCCCAGGGTTCATGTTCAAGGTAAGCCCCGGCCAGCTGACCCCACAGCCTCTGCTGCCGTCTGAACCGACGGTGCCCTGGTGGTGGGGTCGCCCCCTTTCACAGATGAGGACGCTGAGCTAGGAGGCTGTGTGGGTTTGCCCCAAGTTCCCCTGCCCCCACTACCCCTGCTACCCAGTTGGCGAGGTGGCGTCCCGGTCCCCATGCTGCCACAGCATGCAAAAGCCACCGAAAGGCCAGGGCACTGCACTAGGTTGCAGGAGGGAACAAAGGCCTCTGCGGAAGGGGTGTTGAACTCTTCCCCAACCTCTGCAGGTACAGGCCCAGCACGACTACGTGGCCACCGACACGGATGAGCTGCAGCTCAAGGCTGGTGACGTGGTACTGGTGATCCCTTTCCAGAACCCCGAGGAGCAGGTGAGGGCTCTGGCTGGCTGAGGCGGGAGCGGCCAGCAGGGGGCAGCAGAGGCCCGCCAGCCACAGACCTGCAGGCACCGCGCCCGGCTGCTCTCCCCTGTAGCCAGCAGGGGGCAGCAGAGGCCCGCCAGCCACAGACCTGCAGATACGTTGCCAGGCTGCTCTCCCCTCCCGCTAATTCCTTTTCTCTGTCTTCATGCCCTTCTCCCCTGACTCATTTCCCTTCGCTTCACCTCTCCCCACTCTCTCTCCCTTCCCTTTGGCCCCTTTCCCGTGCCACCATGTGTCCCCTGGTCTCTTTCCCTGTCTCTGCCTCCTCTCTGTTTCCTTAGTCCCCTTTCCTTCTTCCTGCCTCCTCCTTTCCTCTGCTCTGCCTTTCAGTTTTTTGCCTCTAAGTCTCTTTCTCCCCTCCTCCCTCCCCTGCCGCTGTCCTCCACGGCCTCCTTTCTTCTAGGACAGGATCCCTGGCCGCCCCCTGTGAGCCCTCCTGCCTGGCAGTGAGCTGGCAAGGTGTCTGCTCTGCAGCCTCACATTGGGCCGCCTCCTCCAGGCTGGCCTTGCCCTCTGCCCACAGGGACGGCGTGGGGGTTCCAGCAGGCGCCCCTGAACACCCTCAGCTGTGTCCCCAGCTGTTTCCCTGGCCAGATACCTCCCAGACCCTTCCCCTGCTGTGGCTTCTCTTGGTTGGTTAGTCTCCCGCAGAGCCTGGGGCTGGTACAGAGCCGGGACTGCCCTCCAAATTTCCAAATTTCCCACAGGCTGCTTGGTTCAGACTGGGAGGTGTGAGTAACAAGGGCTCCCCTCAATCCCTGGGTCTCCACTCATGTCCTCTGTGGGCGAGCCCTGGGCTAGGTGGGATTTTAAGAAGCAGAGTCCTGGCCCCTGACCCACAGTGGGGGTCATGTGGGTGGGTGGGTGTGGGTCAGAGAGGACATACAGAGGCTCTGTGACAGGCAGGTAATGACACAACGAAAACCTAGGGAGGTCCCGGGCAGAGCAAGGTCAGTGGTGGCATCTGCCACGGCCAGGGATGTATGGCCCCTGTGGTTCTAGGGATCAGGGTCTGGGGCTAGGGACAGTGCCTGGGCTTGGGTAGATGGCCCCTGTGAGGGGTCAGTATGAAAGCAAAGGCCAGGTATGAGTCTGAGGGCTTGATGGGGTGGTCTTAGGTCACTTGAGGAGCATTTAACTGGTCAGTGCTCACCAGAAATTGCTGGTATTGTTTGTGGAAGTCTGAAAGGACAGCTGATGTGCTCTGTGAGCACCAGACAGTGGGAAGCTCCTTGGCCTGGGGTTCAGGGAGTCTACACACATTCAGACCAGTGCAGAAGTCAGGCTACCTTTCTAGAGAGAAGAGAACTCACCCAAATGATAGTTAAATACGCATGCTGAAGGGCAGAGGGCACCTAGCTTGGGCAGGTTTGGGTCTGGGATAGCAAGGAAGGCTGCCTGGAGGAGGCATTCTTGCAGGTGGGTGTGACAGGCTCAAGGAAATGATCAGGCAGAGGAGGGGACATCCTCCCAATAGATCCTAAGTGAGCCCGTGTCCAGTAGGGTTTGAGTGGGCTCGGTCCCCATCCCTGTGTGACCCGCGCCCCGCTTCACTCTCAGGATGAAGGCTGGCTCATGGGCGTGAAGGAGAGTGACTGGAACCAGCACAAGGAGCTGGAGAAATGCCGGGGCGTCTTCCCCGAGAACTTCACTGAGCGGGTTCAGTGAGGGCGCAGCGGGTGCAGCTCTCTGGGCGTGTGAAGAACACCTTTTCCCGAAAAATGTGTGTTTCTTTCTTTCTTTTCTTTCTTTTTTTTTTTCTTCCTGATTTTGTTTTTAAACTTTTGAAAAGCAAAGGGAAGTCAAGAGGAGAGACCTAAGCCAAGAGGTCTTCTCCCAGAGATTAGGGTGTTTTCCAAAGAGCCTGTTTTCGGCGAGTCCAGTGGAGTCACCAGTGCTCCTGAAGCGGCTGTGTCCCCTAGTCGAGTTCCTGCCACGCCCGCATGAGTGCCCGGCCGTGGCGCGGGGCCTGGCGGCTTGCTGGGGCTTCGGCCAAGCAGTCTGGGCAAGGTAGCTTTCTCCTGGCAGCTGCTTTGGGTAGGGTCGGGTCTCTGCAGAGACCTCGGGGCCCAGACATCAGCCTGGCCCGGCCCCGCCCCGCAGACCGTCTGTGTGCTGTTTGAAAATAAATCTTAGTGTTCCAAACAAAATGAAACAAACTGAACAAAAACCACTCAGAGACTGTGTGTTGGTTTCTTTGCTCTCCCTCCATTTCTGTCTGCAGTGCAATGGAACCGTGGTTACCTGTGGCTTTTCTACTGGGACACTCTGCCCTCCCCCCACCCCCACCAGGGCAGCTGGTGCTGGGCCAGGGGCTCCATTCTTGCTGCGGCCTCACCAGCTATGGTGTGCCCGACACTTCCTCTTGAGCCCCTCCAGGTCGTCGGGACCCACCGGAGCGCTTCAGCCCCTGCCCCCCGGCGTTTTTACCGGTGGTTGGTTGGGATACAGGTGACGGGGGCTGAGAGACGGAGAGGGGAAGGGGCTTGAAGAGCCAGCTGCATGCCACCCTATTTATTAATTTAATACATTGGAGACCTTGGAGATCAGGTGCCACCGACTCCATTTCCCAGATGAGGGAACTGAGGCCCAAGGAGGTTCAGTTGCTTGCTGATGAGCAGTGGGACTGGGTTCTGGACCTGAGCAGTCAGCCCTGGGTGCATGGGAAGGTCTGGGCCTGGTGGCGGGAAGGACAAGTTCAGCCACCCTGCTGCTCCCTCTTGGAGCTGCCTGCCTCCCTTTCCAATAGGAAGGTCCCCATTGCACGCAGCCCCATTCTTCAGCCCCTCCGTAGACTTGGGCTGCCCTGAGAAGCCTGTGGCATGTGCCTGTGGTGGCCTGGGTCCCTCCCAGAAGCCACTGGAGCTGTGCCCGTGTGCCCAGGGACCAGCTGGACTTCCAGGTGGAAGGGACTTCTCTCTACAGAAATTTGGATGGTGGTAAGAAGCCAGTGAAGGAGATGAACGTCAGAATCTTAGCTTTATTTTTGGGTAAAACCCTGGAGCTTTGCCTCAGGTGGCAGCATCGTCACTGCTGGGGCCCTGCCCTGTCTGTGGCTGGCAGTTTTGGCTCTGCCAGCCATAGTTTCTGTGAGCAAAGGGAGGTATGGGGCTCATTTCCAGTCACCCCTGCTTCAAAAACATTAGCTTTTCATTCCTTGTTCCGTTCCTTCCGTGTTGACAGCAATTGCTGGTGGAGCCAGGCTTGAAGCCCACTTGGTCAGCTCCAGTGTGCCTCAGAGCCTGGGGTGTGCACCCTGGGGTGTGGGGTGTGTGCCCTGGGGTATGGGGGTGTTCTCCCTGGGGTATAGGGATATGCCATGAGAGTCTTCATTTTTATTTCATAATGAAACATTAAACACATTATGCAGGAGAAAGCATTTACCTTACGTTTATCATAGCATGAAATTCATGGATGGATCAGATGGTGGCTTGGAGTGATACCCCCTGACTCTCAAGGAGGGTATCTGGGCTGAAGCCCCTGCATCTGGGCTGAAGTTGTCAGGAAAAGCCCTTCTCTGTATCACAGGAGTGCTCCATTCAGGCAGTAGGAGGAAGCTGACCTGCAGAGAGAGCTCCCAGAGGGAGGGAGCCTGGGTGCCGTGCCCCTGTCCAAGTGGGTAGGCAGTTGGCCTGAAGCCTGAGCGGGGCTAAGTGGGAGCTGGGGCACTACCAGGTTTATGTCCACCTGACAAAAATTAGAAATTCAGAGCCGAGCAGCACACACTTTGTCGGTGCTAATGGTCCCTCCCTCTCCATGCCCAAGGCCGTAGAATGTGCACACACAGTTACCAGGCTGTCTTAGAAGTTCCCAGCTGGGGAATTCCTTCTGGATTCCTCTCCCTTCTACCTGCTCCCGAGCCCTTTCCAGCGACCCTGACACTGGCCAGCTCTGGCTGGTCTCTTGCTTCTCATCCTTGGTTGGATTTGGTAACCACACTGGCCCTGACACCCTTGGTTCTGCCTCTGGGAATTTAAGTATTCACGCCCCTCGTGACACCCAGTCCCAAACACCAGGTCTGAACTGGGACCCTGGGACCAAACATTGGGTTCATTTGTTCAGCAAGCCTCGGCTGGGCGTTCTTAGCATCCAGAGTAGGTGGGCACTCGGGCTGCAGCTCAGGCCCTCCACGATGCCCTGGGGGCCCCTGTTCCCTGGGTGCTGGCTTCATCTTTGGACAGGGTCCCCGACAGTTCCAGGCTTGATGCCTGTGCACTGCAGTGTGCAGCAGAGACTTCCACAGAGAGCAAGTCTTCCTTCCCAGAAGCCCTCAGCAAGTCTCCTTTGTCTCATTGGCCTGGGTCCCCAGTGCTGAGCCAGTTTCTGCGGCTGGGGGTGGACCTCTAATTGGCCTCAAAATTACAAGACCTTAAACTGGAGGGTGGGACTGAGCTGCGTGGAGGAGGGTGGACACCTGAACACAAATTTGGCCATGGTTTCCAAGGAGAAGGGGGATGGGTTGTACGAGCCCAAACCAGTGAATGTGCACTGCGTGGTGTCTTCTAGAAAGGCCATGAGATCAGGGAAGGTGGCTGACGGAGGCTACCCGTGTGTGTTTGTAAGTGTGAGTGTATGTGTGAGACTTGGGAGACCCTTACTTTACTCCCTCCGTGCAGCCTAACTAGGGCTGACCTCAGAAGGGTCAGTGTGTGGCCAGGGAACAGGACCCATGTGGGAGTGTTCTTCCACGTTCCAGGAGGAAGTCGTCTTAACCCCCACCCCAGAACTTGTCCCACCATGGGAGATGGTGTAGACAGTGCACATCATTCCTCAGCATATGTGGTTGTATCTATACAGGAGACAGGTGTATAGATCCAGTCTCCTGAGATTTCATTCAGTGCCTCATTCATTCATTCAATCATTCACTCATTAGCCATTTCCCACACAGTCACTGAGATTACGGAGAAGATTCAGGCGTGGTTCCTACCCCTGATGCCCTCACAGTTTGGGGGGAAAGCAGGCAAGAACAGTTAGGACCACAGCAGGGGGTCTCATGGGGGTGAGTTCAAGGCTCTGGACACAAATAGGAGCTAGCCCCCCGGGGTCCTGTGGGAGGAGGTTCCCCGCTGAGCCTGTCAGGGTGATGGGCATCTACAGGAGCTGATGTGTGGGAGGCACGTCTCAGGCCGGGAGAAGCCGGTGGACCAGGAGGCAAGTCTGGCCAAGAGGGGGTGGTGGTGGTTGGAGAGGGCTGTGAGGGCTCAGGCTCTCCCTGGGGGGCCTGCAGCTCAGGAGAGAGGTGGAGACTGAGGTGGAGACTGTGGCCAGGGAAGAGATGAGGGCACTTGCGAGGTGTGTGTGTAGGGTGGGGAGGGTTGTAGAGGAGGCAGGAGGAGGGCCCCCGGGGCAGCCTGATCACCAATGTCAAGAGGGAGGAGGTTTCCAGGCAGGAGTGAGGACTGAAAAATGCTTTCTTTTAAGAAGAGCTTCTTCCTCAGAAGCCACTTATGGTCCATGAGGCCGGAGAGGGTGAAGGCGGTCGGGACAGCCTGCCTGGCCAGGGCTCCTGGGAGGGGCCGCCATGGGCCTGCTGGACAGGCGGCATCCCAGGCCCCACTCTGGCTGCGAAAGAGCAAATCCCTGAGGAAAGGCCCTTCTCAGCATAATTAAAGAGGATAATTAACAAGCAAGGAAGCACCTTCCTGACAGCCCCTGATTACAGATGAGGACCCCGGCTGAGGCGGGGGAGGGGGAGAAGATCCCCTCTCCCAGTCAGCCAAGGCCAGCACACAGTGGCAAAGAGGGACATTGAGTCTCACTAAAGGAAAGGCTTTGTGTGAGTCCCAGGGTGGCCAGTCCCTGGCCCCCCAGCCTGTCACCCCCCAGCATTTATCTCACATCCCCGCTGTACCCTGTTCTGTGTGACCTGCGGGCGGTGACCAGGAAGGAAGCAAAGCTCCTTCCCAAGAAGGTGAGAAGCCAAGGCTCACACACAGAACCACCCCAGAGCTAAGGCCACAGGATTCTTTCCTCTGGAAGCCTGATACAACACTGCCGTTCTTATTTTGGTAGTTCTGGAGGATGGGTAGTTTCCACAGTGTGGAATCCTAGGGAATTGCCTGGGAACTTCTGTAAGGTCGTCCTTCAGTATGAGCCGGTGACTGCATATCTATGGCTTCAGATGGGTGCCCTCACTCACGCTTCGGATGTATCTAAGTGCCCGTCTTCTCTGGATGTGCATGGGCATCTCAAGCTGTGTGTGCCTCTAAGCAGGGCTTATCAAACCTGGGGTATCCCCCACACCCCACTTCCCCCCCTGGGGCAGACACTGCTGGGTACCCAGCCAATAGTCAACTGTTTCTCTTCTCCAGCCAAACCAATTTCTTTCCATATTACCAATAAACTCCACTGAAGTCACTCAGCCTTCCTTGCAGCTACAGGAGGGGGCTTTCTGACATAGTCCTGGCCAATGAGATAAAGGAGGACACCCCTTCCCAAATAGCAAGTCAAAGCTTCCTCAAGACAGGCCCTTGCCTCCTTCCCGGCTTGGAATGAAGGCTGCAGGTACAGCACTATCTTGTGACCCCAAGGCCACACGCATGAGGACAAAGAACCGCTTCCAGGTGGGGGGATGGCGTCCCAGGGCTGTGCTCGTTCCAAACTGCCTGCCATCTCCCGACTTTGAGTGTGACACAAACATGCCCGTCCCATTTGTGGGGTGTTCCTGATGGCGCCACGCTCCCGTGTCTGTCTCTGTGCCCTCTGACTCCTCTTAAAGAGTTCTGAATCAGCCCACCTGCGCTTCCTCCTGGTTCAGGCTTGTCACCTCCTGCACCAATGTGACAGTGCTCTGGTGGCCCCGTTGCCACTCTGGCATCTCCCGCCGGTCTGTCCCTGGAAGGTACTGTGGCTGCCCACACAGCTTTTCAGAGACTCATTCCTGACCACATGGCTCCTGTACTTTCCCACCCAAGCCCAGATCCCTCACCAAGGTCTTTCAGGACCTCGCCCCTGACCATCTCTCTACTCCGTCTTCCTCCATTCCCTGCCTTGAATCCACTGCCCCAGTGACAGGGCTGAGTCACATGGCCTCTTTCCGCCTTTGTCTGCCATGCTGTGGCCCAGTGACCTCCATTCCTACTGACACTCACTCCCCTTTAGACCTGGGTGCCCAGCCCTAGGGGTCGGCCACCTCCTCCAGGCTCAGCCCCATCAGTTTATCTTCTGTCCCAGCAGTTCTCAGGCTGCACGTAGCAGGCTGAGCTCAGCTGCCCCCCCCCCCCCCATCACCCCGCGGCAGGAGCCCTCTGTGGCCCTTGGCTCCTCCGGCTCATGGTCCTGCCTTGGGGTGTTCAGACCATGCTCTGCTCAGATTCTGCCCTGTGGCCACCACAGAGTATTGCAGAAGCCACAGGGCATTGCATACCAAAAACTAGAACAAAGGAGTGCCAATCCCATCACCCCAACCCAGTGACCTGTTTCATTTTTGCCTGTTTTAGAGTGTAGTTTTTATTTAAAACATTTTACATCAATTTTTAAAAAAATTTTTAATGTTTATTTTTGAGAGACAGAGAATGAGGAGGAGGCAGAGAGAAAGGGAGACACAGAATATGAAGTGGGCTCCAGCCTCTGAGCTGTCGGCACAGAGCCTGATGCGGGGCTTGAACTCCCAAACCGTGAGATCATGACCTGAGCCAAAGTCGGACGCCTAACTGACTGAGCCACCCAGGTGCCCCTAATCAATTTTTTAAAAGTTTATTTATTTTGAGAGAGAGAGAGAGAGAGAGCAGAGAAAGGGCAGAGAGAGAGCAGGATAGAGGATCTGAAGTGGGCTCTGCACTGAGAGCCTTATGTGGGGCTTGGACTCACCAACCACGGATCCATGAGCTCATGACTTGAGCTAAAGTCCAAGGCTTAACCCACTGAGCCACCCAGACGACCAAGAGTGGAGTTTTTAAGTACTCAAGGGCAGACTGGTGCTTCTGGCTGCCTTTTACCTGATTCATTGAACCCAATGACTGAGGCTTGCCAGCCCTCTGTGGGCCCTCAGTCTGCCACAGCCGACTCCTGGCCCAGCCTGTGTCCTAATGTGGGTGAAGCCCGGCACCCAGAGTGGTAGGCCGGTGGGCAGGAGACCCAGTCCTGACCCTACTCGAGCCCTCTGCCGGATCCCCAGTGCTCCGCTTTGAGGCCTTGAACCTGGCTTCTCCGTATTTAAGTAAGGAGGTTGACGACAAGATCAGGCATAATAAAATCTGAACTCCACAGAGCTACTCCTGCAGAGCCTTGAGGCACAGACTCACGCTTGCTCAGATACTCTCTTCTTAAATGTTGGTTCCCCCAGCCCCCTGCCCCTCATCTTGTGAGCTGCGAATCTTTCTCTATTTTGTTCACAAGAAGTCTCTAAGAGACCAGAGGCAAGATGAGTGTCCATAATTTCTTGAGCCATCAATTCATGCAAATGAATGTTATCTTCCAAAGTAGTACACTGTGTGTATGTGTCCTTTTTACAACAAAAGACTGCAGTTGCTCAGCACATTCTGGAATTTCCTCTCTGGGAAGCATCTTCAGGCCAGCGGCAATGCTATTTGGATGCATTCCATGCTGACAGATTATCACCTTCTGTAGGGGAATTCGGTTTTTGTGTAATAGGAAGAAAACAATTCTTATTAGAAAAGTTGCCTATAGTTTGAAGTTGAAATGGATCGGGCTAGCAGGAAACAATAAATTCCTCTAACAGTCAAAAGGTCATTTGTTGGGGAGCTAAAAAACACCCTTCAGATCATATTTAGTTCTGAAACATGCTACTCTCTCCCACGTGGCCTGAATAGCAGAAGCCAAAGAGGTGAGTTGTTCTTCATGATAATTTTGCCTGTGCCCATGGGGCATGAGGGAGGTGGGTGTGAGGACCCCACAAGGGGAAGGGTGGAAAGAATGGAAGAGTCTGGAAGAAGACAGGGGCCTGAGGAAGGAACAGTGAGCCAGGCCTGAGGAAAGACCAAGGGCAAGAAATTTCGTGGCAAATTTCTGGTATTTGTGAGACATTGAAGACTAATACTTAATTTAACTTGTTTCTAATTCTGTGCTGGGTTGAAAATCCCACCTTTTGATCCTACACCTCTAGTGTGTCCATGTTGCTTTGGGGAAACCAAGAAGCAGGACACAGTTGTGTGCAGGAGCTGACCCAGGGCAGAGAGGGGAGCCGCCGGGGATGCAGGAGGTGCTGGGAGCAGAGGAGGGGCAGAGCAGTGCTTGGGGAAAAAGCCATATCCCCCCAGCCCTCTGCCTCGAGGAGGAAGCCCTAGGAGATAGTGGAGCAGGAACTGAAAATCTCAAAATACAAAAGGAAAGGACAGTGAGCCCTTTGACTCAGGACCACAGGAAACTGCAGAGGGAACAAGGGCGCAAGGCACTAACGAGGCTGATGTCTGGGTTGTATCCAGGTCCCTGTGAGCAGGCGCGAGGGGTGCTTGACAACTGGGTTCCGGCACTGGAGGCATGTAGCCCTGACAGTGCGACCCAGCCTTGGGTGTCAGTTTATGTCCTATCAAATAGTGGTGACAGCACTTAATTCACAGAGTGGTAGTAGGAATAAGGAGCGTTGCTCCTGGGGCGTCTGGGGGGCTCAGTCAGTTGAGTGTCCAACTCACGATCTTGCTGGACATGAGTTCTAGTCCTGCGTCAGGCTCTGTGCTGGTGCACAGAGCCTGCTTGGAATTCTCTCTCTCTCTCTCTCTCTCTCTGCCTCTCCCTGCTCATGTTTTCTCTCTCTGTCTCTCAAAATAAAGAAATACACTTAAAATAAAGAAGCATTACAGGATAATTTTAGAAAGTAAAAGCATATATTTATATACACATGTCTTATGCAAATAGAATGCAACACATTTTATTTAACTAATTAATGAGGGGCCAGTGAGCTGCTATAGGAAGTTTACATGAGAACTGGATTTACAGAGATTTATAGCTTCTCCTGGACAAGACTTACGTGCATCTCGGTCAACCCGCATTAGCTAACGCTGTCTCTGCAGAGCTGCAAAACAGCCCAGCCCCAGACACTCAACACTGTGCACCCCATAGAATCAGAAGACCCCAAGGCCCCTAGGCCATGCCCAAATTTCCCGTGCAGAGACACACAGTAATTCTTTGCCTATTTAAAGTCTTTCATACTTAAAAAAAAAAGTCTTCCCCTCTCTCCCCCAGGATCATAATAATCTCAGAAAATTATTCTTGATCCCAAAACAATGGGTCTCATCAGGCTTGGCCTGATTATTTACACTGGCGCAGTAAGAAAGTTCATTAAGTTACAGTTCCTCCTTGACCGGGCTTTGAAATCCAGGGAGCTGTGCAGCATCAAGCGACCACAAAAGCCCTGGAATTCGTGTCTGTCTGGAAGTTTTCATGAGGATTCTCAGCCTTGATTTTTAAAAGCTTCTATTATTTCCCAAGGAAATGGAGCCCAAGGAACCGTCCATGGCAGGTAGCTGGATGATTTCCTCTCTTTTCAAAGTTCCCAGACTGGGGAATGCTCTTGGTCCACAGGAAGCCATCGTGTTTCCCACCGTGAGGGTGGCGTCAGCTTGCTCTCCAGGGAAGGCCTCGGGGCATTGATTCTGTGCGCATAGTGGCTCCTTGTACCTGGTTAAATGAGAGTTGTCCCCAGGCATTGCATCCCTAATGCACAATCCAATTATACTTCCGGTAAAAAGGAGGACAGTTTCTCATTGAAAGTATGACAACAACTATACTTCCATGAAGAGTCAAAAGAACAAAGTAAGAGTTTCGGAATTCTGGGGGGTCAGTGGGAATCAGACGAAAATGTTTCTTTTCATGCTCAGCTGTGAGCTGTCTTAACGGCTAATCACAATGCCTGTTTTCCATGGGAGGTTCTTCTCCTTGGTAAGCTGGTCATGAGGGTCGTACAACATGTTTAGCGCACATCACTTGCACTGACAGTGGCAGAAGCCTAAATGTCCACCGACAGGAAGTGGATAAAGTATAGTCACCCCATGGGGAAATGAATGAGCAAGACCTGTATCTATCAACATGGATACATCTCAAAATCAGTGTTCACCACCTTCTCCCCAAAAGAGAAAGATGCAGACAGAGACATACAACCTGATCCCAATTTTATGAAGATTAAAAGCTCGAAAACTCTGCCATGTATCACTAATGGATATCTATATATAACACCGTGTTTAAAAATGCATGAGGATAATATATATTAAATTCAGATGAATAGCCGTTTCTGAGGAGGGAGGTACATGGGAAAAAAGGCACCCAGGGACTTTGGCCATTTCTTGGGGGGAAAAATGCCTCTTTCCAATTTACAAAAGCAAAGTCTATTAAATTGTAGGTTCAGAAGGAAGAGAAAGGGCTTCCTTACAAATCTGTACATGAGAGAACTAAAGCAACAAGGTTCCAAAAAATAATCACAGTAAAATGGCCTCATTCAATGTGAAATAATTCTTGATTGTGGTTGGCTTTCAGAAAGCTGCTCCCCATCTTGCAAACGTTTATATTTTACTTTTGAAAAAGAGAGAGAGAGAGAGAGAGTGGGCAGGGACAGAGAGAGGGTGGGGACAGAGGATCTGTAGCCAGCTCTGCACAGAGAGCCCAGTGTGGGAGCTCAAACTCACCAACTGTGAGATCACGACCTGAGGTGAGATCACTACCTGAGCTGATACCATGACCTGAGCTGCAGTTGGACGCTTAACCAGCTGGGCCACCCAGGCGCCCCCCTGAAAGTTTCTGCTTTGAACCAAGTCCTAGAAATCCTGGTCCATCCATTGGTGTGGTCTGAAGCTTGCGCAGGTGAGGTCAGCTGAGCAGTCTGTCCCCAGAAGTGACTCATCAGGTGTTGGTGGTTGGAGCCACTGGTACAGTCCCCTCATGACGACCTCAGCTTGCCCTTCTGTGCTGGACACAGCCTGTGACAGATAGTAGAGCTCCCCAACAAACAGCAGAGTAAACTAAAAGGTGACTTGTGAAAAAACTGTGGTTGATTTTTTATAGCAGCCAGTAATACAAAGACGGAAGAGAATGAAATACTATATTGGAAGTAACTACTTCACAAGAGTTTTGATGAGTGTTTCCCTGAGGATAAGAGATATGATGGACACTGACAAGCCTTCAGGGCCTTCCTGTAAAGCAGGCAATGTCTGGAATACTCATACTGATGACATTTATGGAAACAAACTTAACCTAGGGAAGGCTGAGGGCCTCCTCTGAAGTCATAACCCTTCCAATGGAGTTCTGATGCAGGAATAGGGGACCCATTACACAAACCTAACAACAAACAAACATTACTTAGCACCTCTCGTCCTCGTTTCATAAGATGAAGGAACAAATCTTTGTGTTTTGTTCCAGGGGCTTTCTGAGAAGTTTCAAAGAACATTTTCATTGAAGATATCTGAAAGTTTTGTTTTACTGTTTCTGTATTTAGGATCTGGTCTTGAGAAGAAGGAACCAAAAGAGTTGTCAGAGAATATTTGGGTGCTTGATTAAGACAGTATCATGGGCACCCAGAAACAATACTTGCTCACCTATTTAGTATTAATAGAAGATTGTAGGAGTGCCAGGGTGGTTCAATATTCACAAATCAATCCATGTGACACATTACGTTAATAAAAGAAAGGATAAGAACAGTATGATCCTCTCAGTATATGCAGAAAAAGCATTTGACAAAGTACAACATCCATTCATGATCAAAGCCCTCAACAAGGTAAGTCAAGAGGGAACATACTTCCGCATAATGAAACCATATATGACAAAGACACAGAAAACATCATTCTCAATGGAGAAGAACTGAGAGCTAGCTTTCTCCCTATGGTCAGGAATAAGACAAGGTAGTCCATTCTCACCACTTATACTTTTAATGTAGTATTGGAAGTCTTATCCACAGTAATCAGACAACAAAAAGAAATACAAGGCAACCAAATTGGTGAGGCGGAAGTAAAACTTTCACTATTTGCAGATGACATGTTACTGTCTATAGGAAATTGAAAGAATCCACAAAAAAACTGCCCCAGTTGACAACAAATTTAGTAAAGTAGCAGGATATAAAATCAGTGTAGAGAAATCTGCTGCATTTCTATACAGTAATAAGCAGCAGAAAGAGAAATTAAGAAAACAATCCCATTTGCAAATGCACCCAAAACAATAAGATACCTAGGAATAAACCTAATCAAAGAGTAAAAGACATACTCTGAAAAGTATAAACCGCTGATGAAGAAATTAAAGACTACACAAATAAATGGAAAGACATTCCATTCTCATGGATTGGAAGAAGAAATATTGTCAAAATGTCTATATTAACCAAAGCAATCTACACATTTAATGTGATCCCTATCAAAACACCAACAGCATTTTTCACAGAGCTAGTACAAGCAATCCTAAAATTTGTATGCAACCACCAAAGACACCAAGTAGCTAAAGCAATTTTTTAAAATAGGCTTCACACTCAGCACGGAGCCCAATGAGGGGCTTGTGTCACAACCCAGAGATCAAGATCTGAGTTGAGATCAAGAGTCAGATGCTTAACTGAGCCACCCAGGTGCCCTGTCAAGGCAAAGGACTAGGCAAAAAGCAAAGCAAAGCAAAGCTGGAGTCATCAAAATTCTAGACTTCAAGTTATGTTACAAAGCTTAGTGATCAAAACAGTATGGTACTTGCTGGAGCCTCACCAGCCTCACTGGATGACAGTCACAGCGAGGAAATGGCAGCATTTGCACAACTCCTGCCATGAGAAACGAAAACTGGTATCTCCTTCTGCTACCACTGGCTCATGTTGGAAGTGAGCCTGCTGGTATTGCTGATATTCCAGATCAGACCAATATTCCCCACACAGATACCTCATAAGGAAAAGCATATTCCTGCCCCTTCAAAAGAGATTTTTAGATGAAAGCACTGTGGATGATTATCAAAAAGACTCTTCCTATGGGCCTTGTAGATCCAAGACTTAGATAATAAAGAAGGTTAAGAACACAGGAGTTACGCTTGAGCCTGGCCCCGAGACAAAGAGCCTAATTTAGAGTTAAGGAACAGATAAGGGCAGAACTTAAGTTAATACTTATACCTTTTCTACCTCGTGATGTATGGTGGTCCCTTCCCTAAGGCCTACTTTCCACAAACACCCTGCCTTACACTGGTGGCTGGGATGAGGATAGATAAGAGTAGCTAAAACATAACCCAAAAACAAAGGCCAACACATTTAAGGCCTCCATGGTGTTTACACATTCAGCATCAAGGCAAAAAGGTTTCCACAAACAACTTATTAACCAGCTCAAAAATATTCGTCCTCTTGTGAGCCAGACAAAATGGCTCCTAGCCCATCTATACACTTAACCTATGTCGTAATTCTAGAGTTATTAACTTAGAACAAATATGTATGTCATCCTGTTTTTCACTAAGAACACCCTGTTAATTCCTTAGTTATAAGATTTACTCAACCTCACTATGATTGGAGTAGTTCTGCAAGAATATTTCTGTAAAACCTGCTTCTGTACACTTTCCAAAGTAGCTTATCACAAAGAGTTATCCATTGTAAAAGTTCCTTTTTCTGATCTCATGTTATTTAACCTATAAATAAAGACACCAAAACCAACAGGACGGAGATGCCTCTCTGGTGATCAGAAAGAATCTCGGGGCTCTCTCACGCTCTCTCCCCAACACCGTCCATCCTTCAGTAACCCCTGGATCTGTTGGAATGGGATTCCAGCAGGTACTGGCACAAAAATAGACACATAGATCCATAGAACAGAACAGAAAACCCAGAAATAAGCCCATGACAAAGCAGGAAAGAATAGCCAATGGGAAAAAGACAGACTTTTCAAAACACGGTGTTGGGAAAACTGGACAGCAACATGCAAAAGAATGAAACTGGACCACTTTCTTACACCACACACAAAAGTAAACTCAAAATAGATGAAATACCTAAATGTGAGACCTGAAACCATAAAAATCCTAAAGAAGAATACAAGCAGTAGCCTCTTTAACATCCACCGTAGCAACTTCTTTATAGGTAAATCTTCTGAGACAAAGGAAACAAAAGCAAAAAATTAACTATTGGGACTTCATCAAAATAGAAATTTTCTGCACAGTGAAGGAAACAATTAACAAAACTAAAAGGCAACCTATGGAATGGGAGAAGATATTTGCAAATGACATATCCGACATAGGGTTAGTATTCAAAATATAAGAAAAACTTCTAAAACTCAACAACCACAAGCCCAATAATCCAGTTAAAAATGGGCAGAAGACATTTATCCAAAGAAGACAACCAGATGGCCAACAGACACATGAGAAGATGCTCAACATCACTCATCATCAGGGAAATGCAAATCAAAACAACAAGATATCACCTCACATCTATCAGAATGGCTAAAATCAACAACCCAAGAAACAAGTGTTGATGATGATGTGGATAAATGGGGAACCCTCTTGTACTGTTGATGGGAAAGCAAACTGGTGCAGCCACTGTGGAGTAAGTATAAAGCTTCCTCAAAAAGTTAAAAATAGAACTACCCTAAAATCTAGCAATTGTACTACAAGAGCACCAATTCAAAGGGATACACATGCCCCAATGTTATAGTAGCACTGTTTACAATAGTGAAATTATGGAAACAGCCCAAGTGTCCACTAACTGATAAACACATAAAGAAGACTTTATATATATATATATAAAGACTTTATATACATATATATATATGTATGTATATAATGAAATATTATTCAGTCACAAAAACAGTGAAGTCTAGCCATTTGCAACAACATGGATGGAGCTAGAGAGTATAATGCTAAATGAAATAAGTCAGTCAGGGAAAGACAAATACCATATGATTTCACTCATATGTGGAATTTAAGAAACAAAACAAATGAGCAAAGGATGAAAAAGAGAGAGAGAAAGAGACACCAAGAAATGACTCTTTTTTCCTAATGTTTATTTTTATTTTTGAGAGAGATAGGGAGAGAGTGTGAGCAAGGTATGGGCAGAGAGAGAGGGAGACACAGAATCTGAAGCAGGCTCCAGGCTCTGAGCTGTCAGCACAGAGCCCAATGCAAGGCTTGAACTCATGAACTGTGAGATCATGATCTGAGATGAAATCAGTCACTTAACTGACTGAGCCATGCAGGCGTCCCAGAAATAGACTCTTAAATATGGAGAACAAACTGATGGTTACCAGAGGGGAGGTAGGTGGGGGGATGGATGAAATGGGTGTTGAGGATTAAGGAGAGCACTTGCTGCAATGAGCACAGAGAGATGCATGGAAATGTCGAATCACTATATTATACACCTGCAATTAATATTACACTGTATGTCAACTAACTGAAATTTAAATAAAAATTGAAAGAAAGAAAGATGTATTATATATTTTTTAATGTTTTATTTATTTCTGAGAGAAAGAGGCAGCATGAGCAGGGGAGGGTCAGAGAGAGAGGGAGACATAGAATCTGAAGCAGGCTCCAGGCTCTGAGCTGTCAGCACAGAGCCCAATGTGGGGCTTGAACCCACAAACCATGAGATCATGACCTGAGCCGAAGTCAGACACTCAACCAACTCAGCCACCCAGGAGCCCTGAAAGATGTATTTATTATAAAGTAAACGTAGAACTAGGTGATATCATTTTGAAGACCTACATCTATTTCACAAGTGAGGTTTTGTGTGTATTTCGTTTTTTAATAATCAGGGACATAATAGGGGCGCCTGGGTGGCTTAGTCGGTTGAGCGTCCGACTTTCGCTTAGGTCATGATCTCGCGGTTCGTGGGTTCGAGCCCCGCGTCGGGCTCTGTGCGGACTGCCAGCTCAGAGCCTGGAGCCTGTTTCAGTCTGTGACTCCCTCTCTCTCTGACCCTCCCCTGCTCACGCTGTCTCTCTCTCTCTCCTAGAAATAAATAAAAATATTTAAAAAGAAATAATCAGGGACATAATAAAGTCAACATAAAGCACATCTGTTTTTATGGTAGCACTCAAGCTATCTACTATTTGGGCAGATTACATGTAGGTAAAGAATCACCTTCTGCATTGTAGACAAAGGCACTTCCCAATAAACCAAGGCAACAAACCCATCAACAATGAGTCAGTTTTGCCAAATTTTTAAACGTATCTCCTAGTTTTATTTCAGATTCAGGTGTTATAAACCAAGGCAAATACGTTGTACTTTTTTAGTTTTGTCCTTCACTGTTCACATTCCTGAACAAAACCTCTCTTTACTGCCTCACAAAACAAAAGCTCATACACAATTGTATTTCTTTGTTACTACCATTTTACAAGAAAAAACCGGGAGGTGGGTGGAAAATTGAGAACTACCTCTGTCCAGTCTGTGAGCAGACAAACAGTGGGCACAAGTACACATGCACACATTTCTACAGCCACATGAATCCGTTTTAATTCTTAAAGTGGCAAACATGAATACATTTATCAGTGTAACTAAATATGTAGACTTTGTGTAGCATATAAAAATAAAAAGTGAAATACTATAAACAAAGTTATGCTTCATAATTAGGTTTTAGTATCATATCTTAGAAATTACCTAGGTAGCCAACGATCGTCCATTAATTAGCTCCATGCAATATCAGTTTAGGGTTTTAAGTTATCTGAAGATATTGGAAATTCACTTAGTTGGATATACCACAAAATATATGATAAATTTGTCTGAATAATGGTTCAAAATTTAGAGGAACATCAATTTACTGTTTTGATCATTGTACCATGTAAAAGAAGGCCAACTTTTTGATCATTCATCAGTAAATATTTAGGAAGTTCAGATGAACTATTCTCTTCATGATAAAGCAAAGCAAAGGAAATGTGTACTTGCATTATACTTGTCAAAGATAAATCGAAGGAAAAACATACCTTTTTATTTAAAACCAAAGTTGTTAAGCTAATGTGATTTACTTTATGTGAATATGGATTTATAAAACATTTCTAAGTTAGCAGTTTCTTTATGAAGGATATTTTTCAAAGCCTAACACTCAAAAGTATTGTTAAGTTAGGAATATTAGATTTAATAAGTGCTTACTTTTTTCCTATAAAAGAATCAGAATAGGACTCCTTTGATTTAAGAGGCATAAGAACCTAATGTATTTTACACTCATTCACCAAGAGGTCAGGACCTTTTTCACGGTAGGCTCATAGACACATGGATAGACAGACACATCAAGAGATATTGGCTTCTGTCCCACAGTTTCAGCCACAGGCCAAAAATAAACACAAAATTTGACCAATCCTAGATCTCAAAGAGATATTCTTCTCAGGGGGGCATGAAAATTATTAATGGTCTTGAGCCCCAAACGGACAAAAACTAACAAGCTGGATTTTCCATTGTTTCTCACCCAAAAGTGGCTAGATCACTGTCATCTATCTACAGAGATCACAAGTAGTCAAGTGGTCAGACTGACTATAAAACCAAATGGTCAGACTGACTATAAAACCAAATTTTCAACCACCATCGCCAAGAACGGAGAATACATTAGCTGTCATGCAAGAACCAGAAGTAAAAACACAAACACAAATTCAGTAAAGATTAGAAAAACAGAACCAGAGAGACAGAGGGTGAGCAAAGGCAAACTTCTGTTGTGGGTTGGGACTCACTCTGGGGGGCTAGAAAAGCTCTGTCTGAGCTCAGCAACTGGGAAGTGCCCTCTCCAGCAGCTCATTTAGCTGACTCTGACCAGTGAGTCTACTGGGTATCTCATGGGACCTCGGAAACTACTAAAGAATAATTTTCAAAGAGATTTAGTTATGACTCTTATACAAAATAAACACTTTAAAGAATTTATTTAACTACTACTGAACAAGGAAGCCAGTTCAAATTATAATTGGGCTTACACAGATTGTATTCTCCACCGATACAATCTGTTTGCATTGCTATGGACAAAAAAAAAAAAAAATCTTCATCACCACCAGCCTTCCAAAACTCAATTTCTCTCTCTCCAGGCTAGTCAAATAGCCCAACTAAAAACAACCAAGGGCCCATGTCCTCATAAAATCAGACAGTTCTTGGAGGGTCTGCTAGCCAGAATTCCACTGAAAGGATCCCCTGTAATCTTTTGTTCCTAAGTGCACCTGTCACAGAGGAGAGCCTAGGTAAATGGAAACCATTGGTCAAGTCCCGTGACAAGGAGTCAGCAGGTGGTCAACAATTTTTTCAGGCAGGAAGGAACTAAACAAAATTCCAGGGCATTGTCCAGACTTGGCTTGTGCCCTGATGTCTCTGAGTTGACTTCTTTTTTCCTGGGAAAGGGTAGTAAGTGCTGGTGAGGGTAGGCTCAAATAGAGGGGAAAAAGGGGAGGAAGACATCTGCTAAGGAAATGGGTTTGCTGGCTTCCTGCAGGAATGTAGAGTTGTCTCCCTATTCCCCCAGGTTTTCTGGAAAGTTGCACAGATTCTTCACAAAGAAACATTTATTTCTAATTCACTGGAGTTTACACAGAAATGGGAAGTATAATAATTAAAAAATAAGTGCACCATTTTTCTTATTACAGAAGTGACTTAAAAAGTTTTTGGCAACCAAAATGGTACAGACAGTGACAATTAAGTCCCCACACTGACCAATGAGAATGGCTGTGGGCTGTG
Organism: Hyaena hyaena; assembly: GCF_003009895.1. NCBI lineage: Eukaryota > Metazoa > Chordata > Mammalia > Carnivora > Hyaenidae > Hyaena > Hyaena hyaena. The sequence goes on along the minus strand of NW_024081074.1, from coordinate 29,724 downwards.
AACACACTAGTTCATTTTGGGCATCCAATTCCTTCCCGGAAATGTCAGCTTGCTCATCACAAAAATCGGAAAATGCTCCACAGGAGTACAGCCTCAGTTAATATTTTGTGCCTATACTCTAAGGTTTTTCTCTTTATCTGTGTTTCCCTACATCTCTACTTTCAAATATGGATTAACACTATCTGTTATTTTGCAATTAAAATGAAATATGGAGAAAATCGGCTATATCTGAAACACCCTTTGTAAGTCTGATAACTGTCTACAGACCGTGTGGATATACTGTTCACCAGTGTCTTCTGTTGAGCTCTTACGCTATTTCTAATGTTTACTATTAAAGACTTCACATCTGTAACTTATTCTCTGTTTACATCCTTATTTATTTCCTCAGGATACATTTCCCCAAATGGAATCTCTGGGTCAAAGGACATGCTTAAATAAAAACCAGTCATTAGTTTAGAAGTTATAGATTTACAGAGAAGTTGTAAAGATAGTATAGATTTCCTATGTATCCTGCATCCAGTTTGCTCTTATTAACATCTTATGTGAGTGTGATGCATTTGTTATGATTCATGAGCCCATACTGGTACATTATTATTAACTGACATTCAGATTTCTTCAGTTTTTCCCTAATGTCCCTTTTCTGTTCCAGAATCCCATGTAGGGATCTATATTACATTTAATTGTCACGTCTCCTTAGACTCCTCTTGGTTGTGACAGCTTTTCAGATTTTCCTTGTTTTTTTTTTTTTTGTTTTGTTTTGTTTTTTTACCTTTATGGTGTTGAAATTTTCAAGTATTTTGTAGAATGTCCCTCAATTGGGATTTGTCTGATGTTTTCCTCATGATTAAAATGGGGTAATGTGTTTTGGGGTTGAGGGCCACAGAGATGAAGTGCCCTTTTCATTATACAGTATCAGGAGCACATATTATTGATAAGCCTTCACTGTTGGAATTGACATTGATCACTTGGCCAAGGTAAGGTAGTGTTTGTTAGGTTTCTCCACTGTAAGATTACTCTCTTTTCCCACTTCTTTTCATGGTCTCTGGAAGGAAGTCATTATGCACAACCTACACTTAAGAGAAGAGAAATTTTGCTCTACCTCTTTGAGGGAGGAGTGTTACACAAATTACTTGGAATGCATGCGTGATTTGCCTGTTCTCATTTATTTAATTACTTATTCATTCCATTGTTCATTTATATCAGAATGGACTCATGGCTACTGGTTTTACACTCTGGGTTATTATCCAATACAACTTTGTTTTGTCTGCTCAAATGGTTCCAGCTTTGGTCATTTGGAGCTCTTTCAGTTGACTCCTGTGTCTCTTTGACATAACCCCATCATTGTGTGTTCTTTTGTTTTTTCCTTCATTACTTTCTGACACTACACAATGCTCCAGGCTCATCTTGAATATTTCCCTTCCCAGTCCAAGAAGCAGCCATTTCTCCAAGATGCCAAAGGCATACGTTTCTCAAGGTCTTTAGTACATGTTGCTAAATTTCCTGCCAGAATGTTTACACAATTTATAATCTAGCCAGCAGTATATGTGTGTCTATTTCTCATCACACTGCAATGACTTCAAAAAATATTTAAAAATAATTTTCATCACTTTTAATTTGATTCCTTTGGTAATTAGTGACTTTCTCTAATTTTTGTAAGTTTACTAACCATTTGTAACTAGGTAAGTTGCCTTTTCATTGTCCTTAACCTATCCTTTTATTAGAGTGTTCGCTTTTATCTTAACATGTTGTAAGAACTGTTAACCTAGAATGGATATTAACCTTTTGGCTATCATGTAAATTGCAAATGTTTGTCCTAGTTTCTTATTTAACTTTTGAATTTATTGACTGTTTTTAACTTACACAAACCATAGACACTTATTTGGAAATTTTAAACATAGAAAGAAGTTAAAGAGAATAATGTAATAAAGTGTTCTTATGTATCCACCCCCAGTTTCAATAATTGTCACTATTTTGCCATCTCTATTTGAGCTACCACTTCTCTCACATTATTTTTTAAAAACTGTAGTCCTTTAAGCAAATCCCAGACAGCATGTAATTTTACCTATAAATACTACAACAAGAACATTCAAAAACCACAAACACTGTGTTTTATCACACCTACCAAATTAAACAAACCATAGTTCCTTAATATCATGTAATACACAGTTAATGGTCATATTCCCCAAAATTGTCTTTTAGAGTTGATTTGTCTGGATCAGGATCCAAAGCAGACCCACACATCATTTGGGATATATCTTAAATATCCTTTGTTCTTTTCACTTAATTTATTACCATTATTACTATGGAAAATGCCATTGATTGGTCAGAGAAACTAGCTCATTGGACTTCTAGAATGTCCTGTACCCTAAATTTGGCTGATTATTGCATAGAGGGACTCTTTAGCTTCTTCCCCTCTCTCCTGTATTTCTTATAAAATGGTGGTAGGATCCCAGAGATTTGATTAAATTCAGGTTTCCTTTTTAAGGCAAAAACCCTTAGAGATGGTGATTTCTACTGCATCCCACTGTGGTGATGTTGGGGGGAAGCTCATCATATCTGTTTTACTTTTAGTGATAAGATTGATCATAGTTTCAGGTGGGGTCAACCTGTTTCCTCTGTTATAAAGTTCTCTATCAAAATTTCACCCAATAGATTCTTTGGTCCTTCTGAAATATGTTTATGAGGGAAAGGTGGAATGAATGCTTGATTTTCTCCCTTTATCAATTTATCAATTCTCACAGTAATGAGTTGATGTACTAACAAATTCCCGTGATGACTGAAGATTTTTAAAAAATGTTTAATGAAATTATGAACTTTTATATATTTATCATGTTTCATTCCATTTCAATCATTTCACTTTGGGGGGGGGGCTCAAATGGTCCCATCTTAAGCCAGTGTAACCTTTTCAAATTGAATCCTGTATCTTTTTTCCACTTTTTTTTTCAGATTATAACATTTTATGTGGAAACATTTAAAACACTTAAAAGAATGAAGAGATAAACCATTTTCATGGATTAGAAGACTCAGTAGTGTTAAATGTGTCATTTTCTTCAAATACATTCACAGATTTAATGCAATTTTAATTAAAATCCCAATAAGCTTCTTGGGAGAATTAGTCAAATTAATTAAATATATATGGAAATGTAATGGTCAAAGACACTATTTAAAAAGAACAAGGTAGAAGGAGTTCAGCTATCAGGTACCAAAACCTAATTTAAAGCTATAGTAATTGAGGCAGCATGTTATTGGTGCAAGGATAGACATATAGACCATTGATCTAAAATATAAGCTTTAGATACAGACCTTTACACTAATAGGTCTTTGATTGATAATAATATAAATTACAAGCTTCTCAATAAGGTGACAAATGGAAATCCATGAGAAAAAAATAAAATGGAGTCTATCTTGCACAATACACAATCTCTTCTAGATCTAGTAAATACCTAAACATGGATGGTAAAACTATAAAAATTTTAGAAACTCAAATAGAATATTTTCATGGCCTTGCGATAGTGAAAGATTTCTTAAATAAGAAAGAAGCATTAATGCTAGAGGGGAAAAAGAAGATAAATTGTGCTATTTTCAACGTAGTAGGTGGAAAGCTTCAGACTGCTGGCATCTGCAAATTCTGGTTCTAGTTTGTGACTGGGCAAGTTGACACATTGGAAGTCAGCTTTTAGAAACATTTATGCCATTTTGACAGTGTATTTTATATCTGCCTAATCTATAATTAAGAATTTATTTCTATTTTCTCTTTAAAAATCTTTTCCTGCCATCATATTTTAGAAGATTCTATTTTGTTTCATTTTATTGACTCAGTAGCCCTCTCTCTCTCTTAGATTGTGAATGTCGTTTTAAAATTTATATTAACTATATTATTTTATTTTACTTTTTATTGGTCTGCCACTGTTGAAAATGAAAACAAGAAAAAGCAACTGATCTATCATCACAGATAATTTGAAAGCACTGAAATAGATAACACGAAAGAAAATCAAGAGATCAAGACATTCCAGTAATGACAAAAGACTCACAGATGGAAAAAAATGGTTATAACACATGAGATGCCAGAGGCTATAAGGATCAATTCAAATAAATCAAGAAAGGTGGGCAGAAAACCGTGAACGGGCACTTTACATGCGGATTTCTTACGCCACATCAACACGTGGGAACCGGTCAGCCTCTCTGTCTTCGGGAACGTGAACGCCAAAATCACCAGGAGGGCACAGTCAGCAGATCAGCAAAAGCGGAAAAGTCCACAACCCTAGAAGGTGTCAGCGAGGACACAGAGCAGCAGGCGCCCTCTGAAAACGCCGAGGCCAGGAAAGTGAAGTTCAGCATCCCCCACATCTAAATGTCCGCACCCTCGGATGGACCAGCCCCTGAATGGTAGTCCTGGGTGCCAACGCGAACGCTCCTGCAGGACCCAGATGCCCCCACGTGACTCGGCGGGACGCGCCTGGCAGCGCCACTTATGGCTGCCTAGTGCAACCCCCCTCAGCTCACCTCGCGCAGGTGGAACGGATAAAGGAAGATGCTTTCACCCTGTGGAAGAGTGAGAACGGGGACGACCAGCAGCCCCAGCTTCAGACACCCTCCGGCGCAGCTCGCAGGGGGCGCGCACCTGGTCCCCTGGACCTCCCACCTGGTCCCCTGGACCTCCCGCCGCATCTGCAGGGCTGCAGGGCGGTGCAAGGAGACTCCGCCAGAAATTCAGTAAACGTCCTGCTGGGGGACTCCTTCCATCCACTAGGTCAGCTCTTGCATAGTATCCAGACGTCCTGGGGACAAGGAGGACCCCCCAAGGGGTCCTGGGGTGGAGGAGCGTGCCAGGTCAAGGAATGACACTGAGTCTGGCATGGGTCCCAGGCGGATGGGTCCTGAGCCCAAGCTGGAGCTGGAGACAGTGAGTTCTGCGGCTGGGAAGATTCCTAAAGGGCTGGCCCTGGAGTGGAAAGGAAGTGGGGCGAGGGGTGCTCCTGCAGACAACCCGGGACCCTGGAGAATATGGGTTTGAAGGGACAGGGACCCAGACAATGTGTGTGCACCGTTGGGCTCCAGGCTACTGGCCTGGCTGCCCCGACCGCCCCTGCCTTTAAAAGCATTTGGTCCTACGGTTCTTGAAGGAACGCCAGTTCTTGCTGGTTGATCTGGTGCCCAGGATCCCTCCACACCCACCCCAGCTCCTCCAGGGCTGAGGAAGCTCTCTTTTTCAAAACGTGTCTCCAGTGCCTGCTGCTAGTCCTTGCCCAGGGTCTGGGGTTGGTGGGGGCCCCTCACGTTCCCGCATCCTTATTCTTGTTCTGTTCCTCGCTCAGGGGTTCTGCCCATTAGGGCTAGGTTTAAATCCCACCCTCCCTGCTGTGCCCACCCAGGCCCACCCTGCTGGTGCCCGGAGCCTCTTCTCATCTCTGCCCTGTAGTCCTCACTCCTCTCTGATGAGCCTTGCATCCGTGGAGTAATCAATCCCCTCATCACTGAGCAGCTGCTGCGGGCATGCCCTGTGCTGTCCCGTGTCACTTCAGTGTGATCTCATCAGTCTTTGATGGCTCCCTTGCTTTCTGGTACAAGATGACCCAGTCTCATTCCCTACACTTTTCACCCTAGACCTGGAATTAGCCCATTTCTCTGTAAAGGGTAGCTAGCGAGCATAGCCTGGCTGTAAGTGTTACTCATTGTTACTTGATGGTGGTTGCTTCTAGGTCTTTCAGTGAACAGAGCCAGGATGCATGTATTTTTAACGAGAAAAATACAACATGACTTCAAACTGCTCTTTCTGATTCATTTTTAAGATTGCAGGATTTTTACTTAACTTCCTTGATTTTATACCATATCATTTTGGTACCTAATGATGGCAACACAGTCATTTAATAAAAATATCAATACTAATAATGTAACTGCTGAATGGAGTTTATGATTTCTTTCCTTTTTTATTATCCAAAGAATATCTTCTACTTGGGATGTATAGTCAAAGCGCTGTGTTTTAAAGCCACTTCAAGTAATTGTTTTCTTTATGTGGTTATGCCACATGCTTTATACACAGTTAGGCTCCTTCATTTAGGTGTACTTTCAAATTTTAAAGGATTGTTTGTTTTTCTTTTGTGACTAAACTTTAAAAATTTATGTAAGACATTTACAGTCCAAAATAAAAAGCATTTAACAAGTTACATCCACAGGAGTCTTGTTTTTATAGTTTTCCCCTTCACTTTTTCTTTTTTCTCTCAATAACCATTTACAAATATTGGTTTTTGGTTTATCCTTCCATTGTTTCTTTTGATACTATAAATAAATGATCTATCTATGTACCTTTCTGTCCAGTTTTCCCCTTCTCTTACATAGAAGGGATTGTATTATAACCGTTACTCTGCTCACTTCCTTCTTTCACCTTATTTCTTCTTCATATTGGTATATAGAGATATTTCTCATTCCTAATTCTAGGTGCTCAGTACTCCATTGTGTGGCTGAAACAAGTTTCTTCAGTCATTCCCCTACACTGGTTTAAGCCTCACAGTGATGTTTCTCTTATGGTTTCTACCTTTCAAGTCATTTTATTAATTTATTTCAAGTGAAGAATTCAAATTAAAAAATCTCTCCATGATTTACCTTAAAATCTTTTTATAAATTTTTATTTAAATTCTAGTTAGTTCACATACTGTGTAATAGTAATTTCAGGTGTACAGTATAGCAATTCAACACTTCTGTACACCACTCAGTGCTCATCACAAGTGCGCTCCTTTATCCCCATCACCTATTTCACCCATCCCCCATCCACCTCCCCTCTGGTAACCATCAGTTTGCTGTCTTATAGTTAAGAGTCTATTTCATGGTTTCTCTCTTTCTCTCTCTTTGATTCTCTCTCTTTTTTCCCCTGTGCCCACTTGTTTGGCTTGTTTACTACTCTATGATACGGCAATCACACTACTAGGTATTTACTGAAAGAATACAGAATACTAATTCGCAGGGATACATGTACCCTGCTGTTTATAACACCATTATCTAAATAACCAAATTATGGAAACAGCCCAAGTGTCCATCGACTGATAAAAAGATAAAGATGTGGTGTACACACATACACACATACACACACACACACATACAATGGAATATTGTTCAGCCATAAAAAGAATGAAATCTTGCCATTTGCAACAACATGGATGGAACTAGAGAGTTTAATGCTAAGTGAAATAAGTCAGTCAGAGAAAAATAAATGCCATTTGATTTCACTGTTGTGTGGAATTTAAGAATTAAAACAAATGAGTATCTTAATTTTTTGCTTTTCATTTGTCAGAGTTCCTTAAATGCAGTATTTAAAAAACTCTGAAACTCACAGGTGCACGAGACACTTCCAGTTGCCATCCCATGAGGATGCCCACTGCCGGGCTCGTCACCTGTGACCCTAGCTCTCATGCAAGCATCTCACTGCTGTGAGGAGCCTGACTTCTGGGTGGTGGGGTCTCTTACTACCCTGCTGTCCACTGATGGATGGATACAATGGAAAACATATTGCTGAGTCAAATTAGGTCTTGTAGAAGGTACACAGGTTTATGAAGCAGTCAAATGTGCCTGGTAAAATGCTATGTGCAACTGAATAAGCAACTTGAATGTTAAAACCATAAGGTCAGGATAGGGTGTGATTGTATTGGACAAGTTCAGTGTGAAGGCAAGAGCTCCCGATCAGCCCACGATACTGCCAGTACACATTTTTTTTAAGGATAAACCACCCCTCCACCCCCCAAAATACTTGCTACTTTCTCCAGTCTAATAAAATTAATCAAGCCTTTCACTCTAAGTTGGAGTTAATAGGCAATACAGGGGGTAAAGGAACAAATGAAATGGTAGCACAAAGAAACACTCAGATGAGTCCAGAAGGTGAGGCATTTTACATAAAAGCTGGCCAGATCTCTTCAGAATGAGGGTACCCAGAGCAAGGGGAATGTTCTCAATTAGTCCTGTGAGATAGAATTTTCTGTGACGACAGACATGTGCTATCACATTGGTGTGATCAGTAAGCACTACAAGTGGGGCTGGTGAGCCTGAGGAGCTGCATTTTTCATATTACCTCATCTTTATGACTTACTTAGTTTTCGCTAATCTAGATAGTCTCATGTGGCCAGTGTTCACTGTTTTGGATAGTGCAATATCTAGAGTAAAAGATACCTCCAAGTCATAGCAGCTGCGTGCAAGGAGTGTTTCCTGATTGGATCTTTTCTTAAGACAAATTTGGGGGGATATTTGAGGGGAAATTTAAATGCGGTCTGGGTATTAGATAACATTAGGAAAATTTTGTTGATTTTCTTAGGTGTGATAATGGCATTGTGTGTATATAGGTTAATGTCATTTTAAAAAGATTCACATTGAAATGCCAGAAAACCTACCAAAATACTTTAACCTATATATATATATATATATAGAGAGAGAGAGAGAGACCCCATATGATATATATATATATCATATATATATAATATTTTTTTACTTATATATATATCATATATATCATATATATATATAAGTAAAAAAATCCACAGAAGTAAGGGACCATTATACTTATAAACCAAGTTTATTTAAGATATGGTGAATACTATTTTATAACTTTTTAGTTTATTTTTCAAAATAAAGTGTAAATATAAGCTTTTCTCATTATTTCCTATGAATTTTAGTTTCTGCTTTAAGCAGATTCACTTTTAGTGGATTTTTTTTTTCTTTTTTGGCTAGTAGCTTTGGTAACCTGGATGAAGTTGCTCATAACCTTTCCAAGAATTCTAAAAAAAAAAAATTCCCTTTGAAAATGAAAGTGGAAAAATCTCTTTTGAAATCAAAGCCAAAGCTGAAGGTCTAAATTTGGACATTTCTTGGGCACGGCCAACTGGCCCGGCCGGGCCACTTCACCCACGCTCACACGTGCCATCTATTCTTAGAGATGCAGGATTCCACTGCGGTCTGCTCCCTGCCCGCTGCGCAGTGCGCAGGGTTCCTTGACTCCCTGTCTGTCTGTCATACGGGGTCTCCCCGGCCTCGCAGGAGGTGGTGAGGCGTAAGTCAGCTGAAGTTGCAGACCCCAGAGCAACAGAGGCTGTATTTGAGAGGCCCCAGAGCAGGAGAAATACTGGGTGTATCTCCAAAGTTTCCGGCACTTCTAGGTTCACTGGGAGCACTTTGGAAACGGAGCTCACTGAAGGAATTTACAAAAGGAGATTACGGGGCTGGAGGATTCTGGATGGCTTGGGGGCGGCCAAGGCAGTGGTCAGCGTAGCCCAGAAAGACTAAGTGGTCTGAACAAAGAGCAGTGAATGCTGGGTTTGAAGAGGTTCTTTTGGTGGGTAAATATGTTAACTTCCAAGCCGTTTATTGGCAGCAGTACCTTGGGCCGGTGGTATTCTGGGCAAAGCAACAAACCGATTGTCGTTTCGCTCCAACCTCCAGCGGAGGCCCTGGCCTCTGGTGAACCCACTGCCCGGGAGCTGCTATTTGGTGCATATATGCAGATCACTCTCCATTTCCTTTAATCTCTAGCTTAAACCTTCTCCTCTGAGTTTTGAATAGAAATACCTAGTTGCTCACCCAGCCGCTATCAGATTTCTCAAAGGCACCTTGGGTCTGGCCCACCACAAAAGACAAAATGCCTGGCCTAAGGCTCCCCCAAACCTGCTTCTCCTTCAGTGAGAAGCATCTTTTTCCACCCAGAAGCTGGGAATTGTTTGGACCCCTTCCCCTGCCTCCTCTTCCCTCTCGCAGCCAATCCTAACCAAGCCTGATCAGTTTCACCTCTACCACCAGGTTGCATACACTCACCCAATTTTCTAAAGGAGCTAATATGAACTCACTTCTTGTTGAGTCTTAGAAACGTCACCAGGTGAGCAGGTGCACAAAGGAAATGTTATTTGCAGCCGATGAGGAGATCACAGGGAATAATAATTTCCAAAGCCACGACTCCCTGGGCAAGGGTGGATAGGCTCTTTTTATGTACCATCAGGATGAATATTTAAAAAGGAGATCCTGGGGGCACCTGGGTGGCTCAGTCGGGTAAGAGTCCGACTTCGGATCAGGTCATCATCTCGTGGTTCATGAGTTCGAGCCCCGCATCTGTGCTGACAGCTCAGAGCCTGGAGCCTGCTTCAGATTCTGTGTCTTACTCTCTATCTGCCCTTTCCCCACTCTCTCTCTCTTAAAAATGAATAAATGTTTAAAAAATTTTTAAAAAAGGATATCCTGGTCATGGTATGTAAGGAGGGGCACAAGGTCATGCATGCCTCTTAAAGAAACATGCCTATACATACATTGCATGTTATATAAATGAAGTTCGTGTCCTCCTTAGGCAGAGATAAAGCAATTGTTGTGGTAAAGCAGTTGTGGGTCATTCTAGAGGCCACTGCAGAGTCCATCTGCACAGGTGTGAATCGGGGGGTTACACTTGAACTGATCTGGGTGGTCTGGTCTGGGGGGAGGTCTTGTCAGGGCAGTTGCTATCACTGAAGGGCTGATTTTTCTTTCCAGTGGCCTGAGCTAAGAGATAAGGTGGAGAGGAAAAATGTGAGACAAAGGCCAGTGAGTACAAGCAGGTGGGCAATAAATTTTGGTACTTGGGGTCCAGCTGGTGACAATTTCAGTCCCCTGAAATCTTTCAAAGACATGGGCCTCCTGATAGTATGCCTCGGCTTACCATTCTGCAGTAGCCGTCCATTGCCCTTGGGATTAAAAACCACATTCAGTAATAGGGCCAATCATGTCTAACTCTTGCCCACCTCTCCTGCCTTCTCTTGTCCCACTTTCTGCTCTGACTCTAGTTCCACTGAGGGAAATGGGCTGGGCCACGAAGGGGGTTATTTGGACTTATGGAGCATAGATTTCACAAGAGAATCTGTCCTGTTGATTATCACAAATCTACTACTTGGAAACAGGTCGTCTGCCATTAGTGGGAACAGTGGGTTTTGAAAAACCAAACTGGCTCATTTTAGCTGCCAAGCTGCCTCCTTGTGTGCCATTCATAGTTACAGAGGGACAACAGGAGTGAGCTGGGATGCCTGGCCTCTCTGTGTGTGGAGGGCCATCTTTCTCTACACTGTGGCTTTTGCTCTTACAGATAACCCAGCAGTGAAGGGCCAAGGTGGGCAGGGCTGCCGTGTAGGGACTGGAGGGAGAAATGAGTTTGTAAATTGATATGTGTATTCGGTCCCTGTAGAAATTATATCCACTCCTTAAACAAGTCATGATAAAAGTAGGTTTGTTTTTGGAAGCCACTAAATTACACACGGTTAGTCCTGCTACTGTGTCTGGCAGATTACAAATACTAGCTCTTTGAAGAGAACGGCTTCACAAGGGAAGGAAGCCTGCACCAGCGGGTGGGAGTCATTTGCATAAATCCCACAGTCATTGGCTTGGACCAGTCCTTTCTCTTCTCTTTAATCTTTTGTGTTTTCTACTTCTCTCTTTCAGCTTTTGTGTCTTTGTCTCTCTTCCTTTCTCTCTGGTCCTGTCTGCTCTCCCAAGGCTGACTTAATTACTTTGGGTTCCGGTTAATTTGCACAATACTCAGCAGGAAATGATTATCTGGGGCCACCTTCCCTTAGAAGGTCCAAAAAGCTTGCTTTAGGGTAGGGTTGGCACCCCGGAGAGGGGAGTGAGGGCATTGCCTTGGCTGCACAATTTAGAAGGGTGCCAAACCCCCCAGGAATCAAGATGCGCAATATTTTAATGCGATTTTTTTAAAAAGCAAGGGCAAAATTTCCATCATGAACAAAATAGTCATTTCAAATAAATTTTAAATCATACATTTTAAATAGAGACAGGATTGTGCCAAATCCTGTTGGAGTCTAGGGCAAGAAAAGTCAGTATCATTGATCTTGTTTCTAATGAAAATTTTGATATTTTGTCTCTCGTGATTTTTGTGGGTTTTTTTTTTTTTTTTGCATTAAATCTGCCACAGGGAGGAGCTAGAGCTGAAATTCCATGAGGAATCCCATCCCATTAGTGTTGGATGTATTTCTGTAAAAAAGCTGGATCCCAGAATACACCATCCATTTCATGCTGCAAGGGCAGAGGGAGAACAAGGTCAAGACACAGGGGCTGCCGGGGTGGTGGAGGGGAGAGAAGCCCGGATTTTAAGGATGGGCAGAGAGAAGGGGAGCTGAAGGTGGGCATCCTCCCAGTGTGTGTGTTGGTGGCGGGGGAGTGGTGCTCAGCACTTGCTCACGGCAAAGATGAAAGATGCAGACTTCGTGCGAACAAACAAACTTGGATTTCACTTCATAAAAGTGCAGAGTGAAGTCTCGAGGTGTTTGGCTGTCATCGTTTTGGGAGCATCTATTCTGTACCAAGTCCCCCCACCCCCGCCCCCAGAGGCCCCACAGCCAGAGGACAGGACCCTCTGGTCTGTCAGAGCCCACGGGGTAGCTGGGGAGGCAGGGTCTGGGGAAACATCCACTCCACAATTCTCTGTTGGGGGGCTAGAGAGCTGTCCTCTCCCACACTCTCCCTCAACCACTAAAATCTCTGCTGGGATTTTTCTCATGTCTGAGGCAGGCAGTGAACCCTGGAGAGGGTGCAGAGAATGAAGCTGATGGTGGTACGCTTTCTCCTGCAGGCCCCTTCGGGGGGTCTTTCCCTCTGGAGCCGTCTCTGGCTATTTAGCCAGAACCTATGCTGGCGTGTACAGGGTGGTTCTGTGAATTACAACAGGAAGCCCTGTGGTAGAAGGCTCGGGAAAGCCCTCTACCACCCTGGCTGGCATTGAGCAGGACAGTTGCCCACCCCTCACACCTTGGAAGGCACTTTTGGACAGAATGTGGTCTGCACACATAGGAAAACGGCCCTGACATGGGCTGGAGGCTGCCTGCAGATAGGTCTGCAAAGGTCCCCAGGTCATTAAGTTGGTACAGGCAGCAGTAGTGTCCAGTGGGCTCAGGACAGAGCAGCCTGCCCTGAGTCTAAGTGGGGTCTGCTCTCCCATACCCTTCCTTGAGGAGCTCCTATGGGGTCCTCTTGTCTAGCCCTGGCTTTCTGCTGGGAGGGACTGAGGCAGCTCCCCTGTGCTGTGACCCACTCCAAGATTCTCTCCCCACAGGTTCTCAGAGTTCCTTTGTTGTCCCTGAGCAGGCTACCCATCATTGTCTTTCCCTCCAGACTCTCATATACCTGGAGGCTGGTGGGGAGCTCTGGCCCTCCCCTGCCATACTACAGAGCACAGGACTGTGGAGCCCAGCCTTCAGCTGTTGTTCCTGTTCCCCTGGAAACAGACTCTGAGGAGGTAAGTAGGTATAAGAGGTTTATCTGGGGTAAACCCCCAAAGGGAGGCAGGAGAGAGGGGATAGGGCAGAGTGAGACAGGGAAGGAGACCCAACCAGTATCAGGTAGGATATTGAGGTTGCCATTGCATGTAATGGGGTCACTTTAAGGATTATCAACTGGAAGATCAGGAGCTGGAAGGAACACCCCCACTGGTGGGCGTGGTCCCCAGGGGACTTTTGCAAAGGTGGACAGACACACAGTAGTTCCTGCTAACTCTTTTTCTTTCTTTTCTTTTTTTAAATGGAAGTAAAACTGGTATAAAAAATTATGTTTCAAGTGTACGGCATCATTTGACATCTGTATACGTTACTAAGTGAATCCCACCAAAAGTCCAGTTACCGTCCATCAACATACTTCACATCCCCTTCACTCATTTTGCTCATCTCAAATCCTCTTCCCTTCTGGTAACTGTCCCTATGTTCTCTGTATCTATGAATTTGTTTTCAGATTGTTTAGTTTGTTCATTTGTGCCATTAGATTCCACATATGAGTGAAATCATACAGTTTTTGTCTTTCTTTCTTTGATTTATTTCACTTAGTTCCATACCTTCAAGGTCATGATATCAGGTGGCTCAAAGCATCCATCTCTCTGAGCATGACTGGTCTTTCTGGGGTGGCTAGCCCTCACCCTGAAACTCTCTTGTGGCCACCAGGAGTTACCCTGTCAGCATAAACTATCAGGACCCACCCTGAACAGCTAAGATACAACTAGTGCTCAGGAAATCCCAAGGATTTAGAGGTTACCTCCCAAGAACCAAAGACAAAGACCAGTCAAATGCTTTATTATTCAACATATGCCAATTCTGATGTGTTAGTGGTGATTGCTCTGAGAACTGTGCTAAGAAAGATTCTGAGGTTAGATTCAGGCTCAGTAGAAGAGAGTATCATGGTGGATGAAGATGGTGGGAGCACTTATAGCCTGTCTTTAACATCCCTGCCTAGTTAGCATTTGCAGAAAGAGAAGCAATTTTGTAGACACTGGAATACTTCATAACTTATTTAAATACTTGGTTAATAAAGACTTGAGAGAACACTTGGATATAGATTTTTGCAACAGAGAGGCAAGAAGCCCCTTTCAATGGTGACAACAAGATTGGTTTCAATCTTTTAAGTGCCTTTTACATCCCAGAAACTGATAGGTGCATTGTATATGTTTTCTCATGTAATCCTCATAGTGTCCCTGTAAACATCTTTTTAAAAAAATTAAATTATAGTTGGTACACAATGTTAATCAGTTTCAGGTGTGCAACATAGTGATTGCACAAGTCTATATGTCATGCTGTGCTCCCCACAAGTGTAGCTGCCACCTGTCACCATCCAACGCTATTACAGTACCATTGGCTGTGTTCCCAGTGCTGTGCCTTTTATTCCTGTGACATTCATTCCATAGCTGGAAGCCTGTGCCTTCCACTCCCCCTCACCTATTTTGTCCTTCCCCCTACCTCTCTCCCCTCTGGCAACCATCAGTTTGTTCTCTGTATTCATGGGTCTATTTCTGTCTTTTGTTTCTTTTGTTTTTTAGATTCCACATGTATGTGGAATCATATGGTATTTGTCTTTGTCTGACTTATTTCATAACATAATACCCTGTAGGTCCATCCACATTGTTGCAAATGGCACGATCTCATTTTTTTTTATGGAAGTGTAATATTCTGTTGTATGTAAGCACAATTTTTTATTCCTGTTTCTCCTGATAACCAACCTGAGACTCGGAGAGATGTTGCATAGCTTCCCTAAGGCCACATGGTTATGCAGTCTATATTCTGATCATATCACTGATTGATCTTACGCAAACTTCTACAAGCTACAGGCCTGAGACTGGTCAATAGTCTAAGGAGCAGAAGTAGAGGGCTATTCTGTTATACACAGTGTTCTAAATATGAGGAGACAAATCCAAGCCCTGCAGGGGCCAAGAGAAAGGAGAGTTCAGGCTGAGCTCGTTATCAGAGAGGGCTTCCTGGAGGAGCCAGAGCATGAAGAGAACGCTGGAAGAGGAAAGATGGTTGGCATTTGGGTAGGAAGAGTAGGGGATGAACATTTCAGGAGAGGGCCAGTCTAGGGTAAGTAAAGAATCACATGGTGTCAGGGAGGGCCAGGTCAGCAGTGGCCCAAAGGTGGTGGAAGGGCTAAGACAAGAAGCATGAGCTACAGAAGGCCGTAGAATGCTCCAGAGCAGGGGAATGACACAGAACGGTCCAGCCGTTCCTGGGGGCCACCTGCTCCCACAAGGGACTTACAGATTGCAAGCAAAAGTCTTGGTTCATGCCTATTCCACAGTGGAGAAACCCAGGCTCAGAGAAGTGCTTAGATTCACCTTAGGTCATCCAGGAGGAGACGAAGGAGTCCAAACTGGGGTCAGATCTCTGAGCACAGAGCTGTGCTTTAACTGCTATGAGCCGCCTCCCAATGACTAGTCCCTGTGTGAATGTGGGACGACCCACCCTGTGGCAGAAGACGTGGTCAGGAGAGAGCCAGGGGCCAGAGGAAGAGGCCGTTGTCAGGGCAGAGTAGAGGCACTGTAGAGACTGAGAGTGGAAAGGCATGCAGAAGGGAGAACTGCACAGAATGTGGGATGAAGAGAAGAGAGGTTCTGATGAGGGCTTTCACAAAGACCCTAATGTTTTCATGGTGTCCCATGTACACACCATGTCCCCAAGCGCCTGCCAGCCTGTGCCCTGCTCACGAAGGAGCTGCGTCCTCTGATGTCTGGTACTTCTGAACTGCAAGCATGAGTTTACTTTCAGCCATCTGCCTAATTGTTAACTGTGATGAATGCTAGACAGGCCACTGTTTACATAGGATGATATTAGCATAAATCCCACATGGGGCTTGTGATGTGGCCCATGGGAGAAATCAGCAGAAAGGATAACAAACTTTGGGGGTCCACAGGCTGATGTGGTGGGCAAATCTGAGCCCCACCAGCCCTGACCCCACCCCCAGCCCCACCCCCAACCCCAGGAAGCTGTCTATCCCTGCTTTAATATTCTACCAGTGTGGAGTGATTTCTTAAAGTCTTCATGAACAACTGCTTAAACCCTCTATTGAGGAAGATGTTTTGCTGCTAGCAGCAAAAATGTCTGGTCAAGCAGCTTAGCCAGCACAGGGGACTGACTGTCTCAGACATTAGGCTCAGATCCTTGGGCCCCACACCTGTCCTGTGCCATTCTCTTGGCTCTGACTTCTTTGGTGGGAACTGCCCTCAGACTGGGAGCACATTTCAGCCTTTATGTCTGTGCCTCACAGTGTCTAGAGGAAGAGCTACCGCTTCACTTCCTTCTTTCCTTCCTCCCTTCCTTCTTCCCTCCTCTCCCCTCTTCCCTCCCTCTCCCCTTTCTTCCCTTCCTTTCTCCTTCCCTTCCCCTCCTCTCTTCCTTCTTCCCCTCCCTCCTTCCCTCCCTCCCTCCCTCCCTCCCTCCCTTCCTTCCTTCCTTNCCCTCCCTCCCTCCCTCCCTTCCTTCCTTCCTTCTTTCCTTCCTTCCTCCCTCCCTCCCTCCCTCCCTCTCTCCCTCCCTCCCTCCCTCTCTTCCTCTCTCCCTGCCTCCCTCCCTCCTTCCATCAGATATTTATTGGGTACTTACTGCATGCACTATACTGTCCTAGGTGCTGGAGTTAAATCAGTGAACAGAATAGGTAGGGAAGGCTTGCTCATGAAGCTCTTGTTCTAGCTGGCGGTGGTTGGGGGGAGGCAGATGGTGGTAATTGGGATAAGTCAATCTATTATGTGGTGTCAGAGAGTGATAAGAAGAAGAGAAGAAGAGAAGGGGATGGCAGGGTGTGGGACTCTGCAGGGCAATTAGGCTTCATTGAGAAATTTTCAGGAGGAAGAGGGATGTTCTGGAAGCCAGTGAAGAGAAAATACAAAGGAGGAATTACCTGCTGTGTCTGGGGCTGCCCAGCAGACAGGGAGGAGGAGGATGGAATTCAGATTTAGTACTCAGGTGTCATGACATTGACAAAGGCAGCGTGAGTGGGGTGGTGGGGATAGAAGCCCTAATGAATAAGAGGGAGGGGGAGAGATCTGGGATGAGAGATTATTAGCTGATGGGATTAATCCAGAAGAGGGAAATTTTTGGTATAAGAGAGAAGGAATTACAGTGGCTCTTTCTTAAGAGTAAGAAAACTAGCTCAGAAAGCTCTAGTAGCCTTTCTCCCACATTTGAGCCATATATCTATGCCTTGTGGTGTGGAGGCTATGTTTTGTTAGGACCATAGTCCTGAACCAGTTATTGAAGAAGGTGGTTGGATTACCTGTACACCAACTGAAGCCCCATTCCTGGAACCAGGCAGCAGGTCAGCTTCCCTTGAATTATGGGGGTTGGATGGTGCCTATCTGAATAAAGTCAGTCAAAAAGGGTAAAGTAGTTATAGAGGAGGGAGCTGTCAGTGGACACTGCTACCAACACCCCTTACATCTATGCATCCAAAGACACTACTACCCATGAGAGACTCCCCAAAGAGAGTCAATGCTGAGATGTCACCTCCGGCATCCTGTGCCCGAACTTCAGTGTCTGGACACTAATCCACAAGGTTTAAATGGAATGCCTTCTGGTTCAGCCTCCATGTCTTTCAGCCCCGGAACACCCGGTGTGCAATGGTGGAGTAAGGACAGGACATCTGTTAAGAATAAAAACTACCTGTTGGCAAAGGGGAGCATAGGAATGCGCTCACAGCTATCATGGGCCCGCAGTGCAAACGGGACTGGAGAAGGATGGTAAGGTTCCTGTTCCAGGGCCAGCCTGGAGCAGCAGCCCCTGCAGTGCCCCCTGAGAATCTCTGGGGCCACTAACTTCTGTGAAGTACAGGATCCAGGCTCTGTGGTGCTCCATCAGCAGGCTGCAGTGCTGTCCACCTCCTGCTGGCTTGGCTATTACATTAGACATAAGTGGTCACAGGCTGTGGTCAGCCAGGCTCAGCCTCTCATCTATTTGCTTTGGGCTGTTCTCACAGTCAGGGATCTTGTCTGGTTATAATCTTTGGGTCTGGGAGTTTCTGCCTCCTCGTGACAAGCCACTGTCCCTGGACCAGTGCTTTTAAGACTTGATCTTGTATCAGCGTTGTCTGGAGGGCTTATGAGAACACAGGTTTCAGATCCAATAGGTTTGGAGTAGGAACCTGAGAGTTTCTTAGAGCTGGTGATGCTGCTGGTCCAGGGACATACTTTGAGAACCAAGTTGGATCTAACTTTAAAGGCTTCTACCTTTGTCTTGGCCTCTAGGTTGTGTGTGTGTGTGTGTGTGTGTGTGTGTGTGTATCCTGTATCCTGCTGCTGCATCCCAGAGACAACTTTCTAATGAAAGTTCCTGTGATCTGGCTGGAAATGCTCACGGGGAGTGCACCGAGGGGCTGGGCACAAGATGGTCTTTGCCCCAGCTTTGTTTCCTGAGAATAAGCCTTTCTCCATTTCCACTTGAGCCAAAGAATTCATCTTTTCCAGTCCTGCGGGCTTCAAATTAGAGAACTCTGGTCCCATGCTGCCCCTGGGGCATCTACCTTCCTCTGAGAGGTCTGGCAGAGATGATGACCAACCCCAGGTGAATCCC
This sequence comes from Hyaena hyaena, assembly GCF_003009895.1. Lineage (NCBI taxonomy): Eukaryota > Metazoa > Chordata > Mammalia > Carnivora > Hyaenidae > Hyaena > Hyaena hyaena. The sequence goes on along the minus strand of NW_024081074.1, from coordinate 10,906 downwards.
TTATTCAGAGAGTGCTGCATTGAAAAGCTCGGCCTCTCCCCACTGTCCCCTGCACAAGATAGAGAGGGACAACTCTCCACTCCTGAGGGGAGAAAGGAGTGGGCTCATAGACAAATATCTCTTCTGCATTCTTTATCTCACTCAATCTTTTTTTTTTTTTTTAAATGTTTTATTTATTTCTGAGAGAGAGACCTCATGAGCAGGGGAGGGACAGAGAGAGAGGGAGATACAGAATCTGAAGCAGGCTCCAGGCTCTGAGCTAGCTGTCAGCACAGAGCCCGATGCAGGGCTCGAACCCACGAACCATGAGATCATGACCTGAGCCGAAGTCTGACGCTTAACCGACTGAGCCACCCAGGTGCCCCATCTCACTCAATCTTCTTAATGACCAGTGTGAGGGTAGAGTTGGGCTCCTCTTTACAAAGAGGCAAAGTGAAGTTCCAAGCAGTCATAATACTTGTCCAGGGACATTCAGTTAGGCAATGGGAAGATGGGATGTAAGGGCAGCCAGTTTTTTGTTTGCTTGTTTTGTTTTGTTTTTAGCCTGTTCTTAATTACCATGCCTCACCAACTCTTAGCCTCATTGGCTTGGGGCTATTTATTTTTTGGAACCAGAAACTAAGTCCAACCAGCTTCCCCACAAATGTAAGGGATCAGGGGTGCTCCACAGAGCTATGGGGTAGGAAGTGTGCCCAAGCCTTGGCACACCTGGAACTGAGTCTGGATGTGATCAGGTACCAGGGGCCCCCAGCCCTGGAGCACACAGCTTTCCTCCCTCTGTCTCTCTAACCCCCACACACTGGCCTTTGCTGCTCCACCAGACACAGACAAACATGGTTGCTGAACCCAAATTTGACTCTTTTCCTAGAAATACCCATTGTGGAAACCAAGTAGAGGGGTCAAGCTGGGTAGACTAAATATTTGAGTTAGAGAATTCTGGAACCACTTTACTTGGATTTCAAACTCTAGCTGTACCACTTGAACATTTTACCTCACTTCTCTGACAAAATGATGAAAACAGTAGCACTCACTCACAGGGTCAGTGTGAAGGGTAAACAAGTTACTCCATTCAGAACGCTTAAAGTAGAACCTGGCACGTAGCAAGTATTTGAATAGTGTTCATGAATCTTCTTCCACTTCTTGCCATTGTTGCTCTCTCTGAATTCCAGTGGGAGTTTCTGGGAACCAGACTTTGACTGGCCCAGCTTATGTTGGCCTGTATATTTGGTATAATTGGTCCAGTCTGCTGTGCAAAAGCCTGTGCTGGGGTGCCACCTATGAGGATGGGAAGGGGCAAGGGAGGCAGGTGGGCCTCTGGAAAAGCAGGAGTGTGGTGATGGGCATTCCAAAGGTTTCTCTCAGATGTAGGGTGACCAACCATCCCAGTTTGCCTGGAACTGAGTTGTTTTCTGGGAAATGGGACTTTCAGCATTAAAATTATCAAGGTCCTAGGCTGTCCTATAAATGAGAACATATTTCAATGACTCTCAAGTGGGGACAATGTACCCAGCACGATATGCGTTGAGACCCTCTTCTGAAATCCTTGGAGATCCTTTTCTAAAAAGATACACGAGGCAGCTTTGGAAATATTTTGTGATTTGTCCTGGATTGCTCCAAAAATTTGCTTCCATCATCCCTCTGCCTTCCACTTTCCAGTCCTGCCCCTTGCTGGCCACTGATGTCCCTTAGATTCTCCAATGCTGCCAGTTTCTTAGCTGTTGCTTAATATCATGGCCATTACTAAGAAGGTGTTTCCCACATCCCAAGCCTCTCCTTCCTCTGACCTGCCATGGCACAGGAAACTCAATTATTTCCTCCTTTGGTTTAATGCACTCTGACTGAATTAAAATTCAAGTGTTTTATGGAAGACAGAGTCCATTAAGCTGTTATGGCTCATTAGAGTCTTAGCCTGGATAACTTCATTGGATTAGTCAGTCCCTGAAGAAGTGCCCCAGTCTGGGACACAGAAACTTATGCTTGGAGGAGAGAAGGGAATACTGCAGTATAAGGCTGCACCGCGTAGAAAAGGACCCTGGCCATGCCGAGGTAAGAATGAGCCCCAGGGGTATGAAGGCAAGTTACTTTCTTATCAAGTCAGCTGTCCGGTCTGTGCTGAATTGGAGGTGTTTGCTCTGCCTCTACCCATGGGAAACTGGCTCAGAATTATGGGCAACTTTTCAAAGAGCTAGAAAGAAGAGAGTAAGGTTGAGAACAGTCTAGGTCCAGAGGTTGGTGTGGGTTTTCTGAATGAGCCTCTAAGAAAAACTGGCTTTCAGAATCTTAATCTTAATCTTTTCTGAGCCTTGTTCTTTTTAAAAAATGTCCATACATGGTAGGTGAGGGGTACTGGGACATGAAGAGGGGAGTTATATGATACATTCATTCACCCACTGTTGGAGCTGAATTTAAGCAACTGACACTTCGAAAATAAGCTTATAAGATTACGTAACAAAAAAAGATAGCGTACTCAAAAAAAAAAAAAAAGATTCTCTCTCTCCTTCTGCTCCTCTCCCCAGCTCACGTGCTCTCTTTCTAAATTTTTTTTTAAAAACCAGAAAATAAAATTCAAATTGAATCTCAAGATACCATGAATGGCCAAAACAACCTTGAAGAGGAACAAAGTTGGAGTACTCATACTTTTTTATTTCAAAACCCATTACAAAGCTACAACAATCAAAACTGTGCAGTACTGGGGCGCCTGGGTGGCTTAGTCGATTAAGCGTCCGACTTTCGCTTGGGTCATGATCTCGCCGTTCGTGGGTTCGAGCCCCGCGTCGGGCTCTGTGCTGACTGCCAGCTCAGAGCCTGGAGCCTGTTTCAGTCTGTGACTCCCTCTCTCTCTGACCCTCCCCTGCTCACGCTGTCTCTCTCTCTCTCCTAGAAATAAATAAAACATTAAAAAATTAAAAAAAAAAAAACTGTGCGGTATTGACACAAAAGACAGACATATAGACCAAAGGAATAGAGAGCCCCGAAATAAACCCTTGCATACAATCAAATGATTTTTGATAATGTTTACTACTTTGTTGTGTTAATATGGTGATTTATTTTTTGTTAACCCAAATTTGTATTCCTGTCCTAAACTCTACTTTTTGTAGTTGTTAAAATATGGCTGTGAAAATGAGAAAGAATGAAATCTGGCCATTTGTAGCAACGTAGATGGAACTTGAGGGTATTGTGCTAAATGAACTGAGTCAGGCAGAGAAAGGCAGATACCATATGTTTTCACTCATATGTGGAACAGGAGAAACTTAACAGAGAGCCATAAGGCAAGGGAAGGGGGAAAAATAGTTAAGGAGAGGGAGGGGGAAAAACCACAAGAAACTCGTAAATACTGAGAACAAACTGAAGGTGGATGGGGAGTGGGGGAGAGGGGAAATGGGTAATGGGTATGGAGGAGGGCATTTGTTGGGATGAGCACTGGGTGTTATATGGAAACCAACTTGGCAATAAACTATATTAAAATTTTTTTAAAATAAATAAAATATGGCTGTGAATTCTGCTGGCTTTGTGAAATGGGTTGGAAAGTGTTTCCTCTCTTTTCTTAAATGACTTTTGTAAGATCTGACAGAATTCACCAGGGAAACCACCTAGGCCTAGAGTTTTATTTTTGGAAAGGTTTTTAATGACAAAACATTGTTAAAAACAAAAATAAGTCTATTCAGATTTTTTTCTTAGTTGGTTATGGTGGTTTACATCTTTCTTGGAATTTGACATTTAATCTAAGTTGTCAAATTTATTGTCATGGAGGTTTTTTTATAGTATTTCTTTTTAAACTATTTTTAAAGTTTATTTATTTATTTTTTTAGAGAGAGAGCAAGCAGGGGAGGGGGAGAGAGAGAAAGAGAGAGATACAGAGAATCCCAAGCGGACTCCGCGCTGTCAGCTCAGAACTCAATGCAGAGCTTGGACTTCATGAACCTTGGTATCATGATCTGAACTGAAACCAATAGACAGACACTTAACCGTCTGAGCCACCCAGGACACCCTGTAGTATTTCTTTACTATCCTTTCTGTGTCTGTAGCATCTGTAGTGATGTCTACTCTCCTATTCCTGATGTCCATTTTTGTGTTTTCTCTACTTTCTTGGTCTTGGTTAGTCTAGCTAAGGGCTTACTGATTTTCTTAATCTTTTCAAAGAACCAACTTTTACTTGTTGTTATTTTCTCTTTTGCTTGTTTTCTATTTCTACGATTTTATGTTTACAATTATTATTTTCTTTTGTCTAGTTATTTTGAATTTAATTTATACTTGTTTCTTTTACTTTTTTTTTTTAATGTTTTATTTATTTATTTTAGGAGAGAGAGAGAGACAGTGTGAGCAGGGGAAGGTCAGAGAGAGAGGGAGCCACAGACTGAAACAGGCTCCAGGCTCTGAGCTGGTAGTCAGCACAGAGCCCGATGCGGGGCCTGAACCCACGAACCGCGAGACCACGACCTAAGCGAAAGTCGGACGCTCAACCGACTAAGCCACCCAGGCGCCCCTTGTTTCTTTTACTTTTAAGAGTGGAATCTTAGGTCATTGATTTTAAGTATTTTTTTCTTTTCTAAAATAAGTTCATAAGCTGTGTTCCATAAATATTGATATTTCTTATTTTTATTATTTGTCTTATTTAGTTAGAGATTTTCCAGAAAATATTTTATTGATTAAAAAATTAAAAAATAAAATTCAAATAGAATCTCAAGGTGCCACAAATAGCCAAAACAATCTTGGAAAAGAGGAACAAAGTTTTTGTCAGCATACATACTTTGTATGATTTCGATCATTTTTTAAAAACTTTTTTTTAATGTTTCATTTATTTCTGTGAGAGAGAGAGAGAGTGTGAACAGGGGAGGGTCAGAGAGAGAGGGAGACAGAATCTGAAACAGGCTCTAGGCTCTGAGCTGGCTGTCAGCACAGAGCCCAACACGGGGCTTGAACCCACAAACCATGAGATCATGACCTGAGCCAAAGTCAGATGCTCAACCGACTGAGCCACCCAGGCACCCCAATTTCGATCTTTTTGAAATCTCTTGGGACATATGGTCTATTCTGGCAAAAGTTCCAAGTATACTTGACAATGTAGTGTACTGGTTGTAGAGTTCTATAAATGCCAACTAGGTAAGAAAGTCATTCTTGGCAGGGGACCTTTGGTGATGTCTGGAGACATTTTTAGTGTCGTACCTGAGAAAGAGTCCTGCTGGTATTTAGTGGGTAGATGCCAGGAATGTTACTAAACATTCTACCACGTACAGGATAGCCCCCACAACAAAGAATTGCCTGGTCCACAATGTTAATAGTGCTGAGGTTGAGAAATCATGGGTTACATTGTTGAAGTATTGTTTAAATCTCTAATATGCTTCTTTTGCTATTTTGTCTAATAGTTTTACCAATTGTGAGAAAAGAGTGTTAAGATCTACAATTATGATTGTAGATTTGTCTGTATTTCTCCATTTATTCTGTCCCTTTTTGCTTCCTATATTTTGATGCTCTGTTATTAAGTGTAGACAAGTTTATGATTGTTATGTTTTCTTTATAAATTGTCTCTTTTATTATTATGAACAATCTTTATATCTGGTAATTCCTATATCCAATGGAAAGATATAGAAAAAAAACCCTGTGTAAACACATAAGTATTTAATAAGTGAGGTGAGATTGTACCTTGAAGCAAAATAGGGAGATGGAGAGGTATGGAAAGGAAGGCATCAATTCAAGGTGTGCTCAGGTATGGAAGTATCTGAGCAGATACAGCCTGCTCTTTTTCTAGCTGTTCATACCATCCAAATATGCTGTTGTCATAATTTATGTGGCTTTGGAAGACTTTATGAGTGATAGGCAGAGACCACTCCTTTATTCTTATTTAAACTTGTTTTAACCATGTTGTTCCATTACTTTTCCATGTGAATTTTAGGATTTGTTTATCAGATTCCATGACTCACTCTACTAGTTTAAAGGAGACAAAACTTTCACATTTTTTATGTGTAGATAAGAAATTCCATAGACTTGAAGATTTTAGTTTAAAAAACTTTATCTAAGCAAAAGAAGACGAAAGTAGAAAGGGTCATTTTCTGCATTAATTTAAAAAATCCTAAATATTTATCTTTTAGAAATAAAGACTTTGAATATTTAAATATTGTTACTGGGGAAAAGAAATTATTTAAAAAGAAAAGGGATCATAATCACATATTTAGGAAGCAAAGTTCTTTTCATAGGCCATAGTGATAATTTCTGAAGTCCAGTTATACTATGTTAAAAAGAAGAAAAAGTAAGGGTATTTAATGACACTTTTTTGCACCTGTTGAGAAAGAGGCAAAATTTGCTTCTTATCTCACTGAGATTTTATTTTACCAGCATTTTATAAGATGCTATCATTCTAAGGCTTCATACTAGAACTCTTTGTTTAGCACAGAGGAGGGAAAGAGAGAACAGGGGCCTGCAACTTGCAAAATAGAAAAGAAATGCAGAGGACAGGATAATTCAATAAATGGCATTACACTGCACATCTATAATCATTTGGAATTTATCTGGGACTGCAGGGAAGTGATAGACTCATTTAGAGGTATGCCATCTTTTTGATTTTGAGTCTTGCCATACACGCATGTCCTTTCTCTCTCCATTCAAGTCTTTCTCTTTCAGTAGAGTTTTTGAAATTCCTACCAGTAATGGCCTTGCACGTGTTTTGTTAGGTGAGTTCCCAGGTACCTGTCTGTTTTGTTGCTAAGGTGAAATCGGTTCTTTTAAGGATTGCGTGTTCTAATGCATTGCTGTTAGAAATGGAAAGGATTGCTCGGGAACCCGTTGAGTGTTGTCATTTGTTACCATGTTCTTTGTGTCAATCTCTGAGACAGCTGCAAATCATCATTGGCAGATGGTGATTTTTTAAAGAACTTCCTTTGTAATCCTTACATTTATTCTTCTTATGTTATTTCAATATGCAGGAACTCCAGTACAAGGGTAAATAGAAGCAATGGTGGCACTGAGCCCACAGATAGGATCGCCGGCCACCTTTGCCTTGTTCCAGGCTTCGGAAGGGACGCCCTTCTGCTGCGCTATTGACATTTGCTGCTCTAGGTTTTTGAAATGAGCTTTACACTGTTAAGCAAGTTTGTTTTTATTTCTAGTTTTCTTGAATTTTTTTTCTCTTAAATCATGAGTGTCAAATTTTATAAAATGATTCTTCTGTGCTTACTGATATTATTTTGCTGTTTTTGTCCTTTATCATGTATGTGCACACACGTTTGTCTGAATTTAAATGTTTATAATATTTATTCTGAGATTAGTTTTTTTTCAATTTTCTCTGTATGTTCAAAGGTAAGATTGGCTATAATTTTCCTTTCTGATACTATTATTTTCCTGTCTTGTATTCGGGATTTTACTAGTCTACAAAATGAACTGGGCAGAACTCACTGGTAAAACTTTCTGGACTTAGTTTCGTTTGTGAATTGAATTTTAAATACAAATTCAATATCTTTTTAAAAAATGTTTTATTTATTTTTTGAGAGAGAGAATATGAGTGCAGGACAGGCAGAGAGAGAAGGGGACAGAGGATCCGAAGCAGGCTCTGTGCTGACAGAGTGACAGCCACAAGTCTGATGCTGGGCTCAAACTCAGGAATGGTGAAATCATGACCTGAGGTGAAGTCTGATGCTCAACTGACTGAGCGACCCAGGTACCCCACAAATTCAATGTCTTTAACAATGAGAAACTCATTTGGGTTTTTTTTAAATTAAAATGTAATTGACATATAACATTGTGCAAACAAGGTGTACAGCATGTTCAGTTAATACGCTGATGTAATAAGATACATGGCACACAGTTATGGTTTATTTTTTTGTGGTGGGAATAATTAAGATCTATTTTCTTAATAGATTTGATGATTATAATACAATATTGTTGTCTGTGGTCACTGTACTATGCATTAGATCTCTCTCAGACTTAGCTTACTTTGTAGACTGTACTCAAGGTCCATCCATGTTGCAAATGGCAGAATTTCCTTTTTCCTTGTGGTGGAGTAATATTCCATTGTGTGTGTGTGTGTGTGTGTGTGAGAGAGAGAGAGAGAGAGAGAGACATCTCACATCTTCTTTATCTATTCATCCACAGACACTTAGGTTGTTTCCATATCTTGGTTATGGTGATTAATGCCACAATGAATGTGGAGCATGCACTTATCTCTTCAGTATCCTACTTTCGTGTCCTTTGGGTGTATACCCAGAAGTAGGATTGCTAGAACACCTTCAAGGTTTTAACGTTTGGTGATTTAAATTTTTTCTGGAGAATTTCCCACTGTACCTAAATTTCAAATTTTTGATATAAAATTGTATGTAATCTCTTAGGATTACATATGTTTTTATCATATTTGTAATTAGGTCCCTTCCCCTTTTCCAATCCAGTATTGCTTATTCTGCACTTGCTCGTTTTCTTCCTTAGTCGTTCTTGTCAGGGATTTTTCTATCTTTCGGTCTCTTCAATAATCATGTTTTGAAAAGAGTATGTATTCTGTAATTTTTGAGTAAAAGCATTTATATGACCGTATTCATTAAAACAAAATCTTTATTATATTGTTAATTACTCCACATCCTTCCTTTCTCTCCCCACGTTGGCTTGACTTACCTTCCAGTAGAGGACTGTTCAAACTTCCCATTATGATTGTAACTCTTCATTTTTTTCTTGTAATTCTGCCAACTTTTGCTTTGTATGATTTAGCTATGTTGTTTAGTAAAGTTGTTATCTCCTAGGGCAAAATATTTTGAAATGACCTTCCAAATCTATTCTTCACTGAATGTGAAGGTGGGGTGCTATAAGAAACAGAATCAAAGAGTGGAGGAAGTCTGGCTTCTGGCCCTGGACACAGTGACATCGCAGGCAGGAGGGCGGATTTTTCATAGCAGTGGGAACACATGAGCAGACTGCTGTGAGCCTTCACGTGTAGGCCACGTGCACTGCTTATGAAATGTTGGTGTGTGAGGCTTTCAGTAATGACTGGAAAAAGAAGGATAAACTGAGACTGGAGGTAGCCAGGCTGCAAGCAGATGTGAGGGGCTTTGCTGTACTGACAAACGTTCTCTGCCCGCAGCATGAAGTGTAAGTTGGCTAAGTGTCCCACACGTTGGAGCATTGCAAGATTGAAAGCTTCAGATAGACATGGATGTGAGTGGCAGCCTTAGCAGAAAGTGGACTGTGGGCCCCAGACTTTCTCCCACAGCTCAGAGTCCATTGCCTCTGGTGGGAAGAGCACGTGAGTCAAAGCAGATTAGAGGCAGCCCCCTCTCAGGTGGCTTCAAAGGTAAGAGGATGTGAATGCACTGCTGTTTGTCTTCCCTGACATCCATTCTACCTTTTCTCTTCTGTAACTGAGAGTTTGGGGCATAAGGTACCCGGTTATAAACTACATTTCTCAATTTTCCTTGCTCACTGTGGGAGATCTTGGGAAAGTTCTGGATGATGAGGTGTACAAGGATGTTTTGTGGTCCTCTCAGGAAGTCTCTGTAAAAGTGTGGCCATGCTTGGTTTCTTCCTTTTGCTCCGTCTTGCTTTTGGGAAAACATATATGATGCCTGAAGCTCTAGCTGCTATCTGCCATTGCTTGGCAGTATCTTGATCTCTCTTGCTCTTTAAAAAACAGCTGTATCAGGATATAATTTGCATTCTATAAAGTTCACTCATTTAAAATATATGTTTCCTTGGCCTTTATGTATTTATAGCTGTGCACCATCACAGCAAACAACTTTTACAGTGTTTCTATCATCTCCCAAAGAAACCCCATGCCCATTAGTGGTCACTCCTTGTTTTCCCCTCTTCCTATTTCCTGGTGATCATTAATTGCCTATTTGTGGACACTTCATGGAATCATATGTGTAATCTTTTGTGAGTCTGGCTTGTTTCACTTAACATAATGTTTACAAAGTTTATCTATGTTGTAGCACATATCAATACTTCATTCCCTTTTTTAAAAGTTTATTTTAGGGACAGCATGAGTGGGGGGGCCCTGAGAGAGATGGAGACAGAGAGAATCCCAAGTAGGCTCCACCAAGAAATGCCAAGGGCTGCTAGCACTGCTAGAAGCTAGGACAAGGCAAGGAAGGATTCCTCCCTAGAGCCTTAGAGGGAGCATGGCCTTGTTGACTTTGTACCTCCAGAACTGTGAAAAGAATGGGTTTCTGTTATATTAAACAACACGTCCATGTCAACAGCTTTTTTGTTCTGAACCTAAGAAGCATGTTATTTCAGTCTTTCTGATTGCCTTTGCTTGAAGTTCACTGTTGATCTGTTGTTCCTTTGTAGCCAATCTCTCTTTTCCTCTTCATTGGTTTTAAGGTCTTCTCTGTCTTCAGCTACGTGCACTTTTACTATGAAATGTTTGGGTTTGGAGTGTGTTAAATTTATTTTGTTTGGGATTTATTTGACTACTGAATCTGAGGATGTGTGCCTTTCATCAGTTCTGGAAAAAAACTCTACAATTAACTTTTTGAATATCCTTTCTTAAGCTTTTCCTCTATTGTCTCATCCTGGAAACCCGATTACATGTAAGTCAGTCTGCTCCACACTAATCTCAATCTTTTTTTTTTTTTTCTGGTATGTGAATTTCAATATGGGTTTTCGTTTCCTTTCTTTTTTTTTCTTAAAAAGTTTATTGTCAAGTTGGTTTCCGTATAACACCCAGTGCTCCTCCCAACAAATGCTCTCCTTTATGCCTATCAACACCCTTCCCCTCTTTCCCACCCCCATCATCCCTCAGTTTGTTCTCAGCATTCAAGAGTCTCTCATGGTTTGCCTCCCTCTCTCTCCCCCACTATTTCCCTCCTTCTTCTCCCCCATGATCCTCCATTAAGTTCCTCCTAATCCACCTATATGTGCAAACATATGTATCTGTCCTTCTCTGCCTGACTTACTTCTTCTTTTTTTTTTTTTTACAAATAGTTTATTG
>NW_024081073.1:1522492-1611031 GCF_003009895.1 Hyaena hyaena | reverse complement strand
GGGGGAGAAGAAGGGCGGAAATGGTGGAGGAAAGGGAGAGAGGCAAACCATGAGAGACTCTTGAATGCTGACAAAAACTGAGGACTGATGGATGTCGGGGGGAGAGGGGAGGGGCATAGAGGAGGACACTTGTGGGGATGAGCACTGAGTGTTATGTGGAAACTAATTTGACAATAAAGTATTTTTAAAAAAAATAAAATAAAAAAAATCATATATCACAGGGCTTTTCTTTTAATTAGTTGAGAGGCTGGTATCTCCAGGGAATAATATCATTTTATAAAATGATTCTATGTAAATATATGGAATTGAGGGATCCAGCTGTCATTGAGTCATTTGGGTGAAATAATAACACCTCCACGGAAATAGAACCTTCTATTTCCAGTTGGGCAGAGATAACATGGTCTACTGTAGCAAGAGATGGAGAAGCACAGAGTAGGATTGCTACCCACCCTCAAAGAAAAATAGAAACACATGCTTCCACTGAGAATTCAAATTTTAACTACTTAAAAAATTTCCATTTCCTTTATACTCAATCTCTAAAGACTTTTAAAAAAAGTTTTGAGCAAAAGAACTTTTGGGTTCTTTATTACAATATTCCAAAATAACATTTTTCCATGATTTCCTTTGAATAATTTTCACAAATAAACAATCCTAGACTTCTGTAGCTTTGATCTAAAAGAAGTTTATTATTTTTAACATTTTGAGAAACCTCTACACTGTTTACCAGAGTGGCTGCACCCGTTTCCATTCCAACCAACAGTGCAAGAAGTTTCCCACATCTCTGCATCCTGGACAACAGCTGCTGTTTCCTGTGTTGTTAATTTTAGCCATTCTGACTGGTATGAGGTGATACTTCAATGTAGTTTTGATTTGCATTTCCCTGATGTTGAGTTATGTTGAGCATCTTTTCATGTAATTGTTAGCCATCTGTATATCTTCTTTCAAAAAATGTCTATTCATGTATTTTGCACATTTTTAACTGGATTATTTATTTTTTGGGTGTTGAGTTTTATAAGTTCTTTATATATTTTGGATACTAACTCTCTATAAGATATGTCATTTGCAGATATCTTTTCCCATTCCATTGGTTGCTTTTAGTTTTGTTGATTGTTTCTTTCACAGTGTAGATGCTTTATATTTTGATGAAGTCCTAATAATTTATTTTTGCATTTATTTCTGTTGCCTCAAGGAGACATATCCAGTGAGAAATTGCTATGGCTAAGGTCAAAGAGGTGACTGCCTGTGTTCTCCTCTAGGATTTTGATGGTTTCCTGTCTCCAATTTAGGTCTTTCATCCATTTTGAATTTATTTTTGTGTATGGTGTAAGAAAGTGGTCCAGTTTCATTCTTCTACATGTTACTATCCAGTTTTCTGAACACTATTTGTGGAAGAGACACTCTTTTATCCACTGGATATTCTTTCTTACTTTGTTGAAGATTAATTGACCATATAGTGGAGGGTTCATTTCTGGGTTTTCTATTCTGTTCCCTGGATTTATGTGTCTGTTTTTGTGCCAGTACACAGACTGGTTTGATGACTACAGCTTTGTACTATGATTTGAAGTCTGGAATTGTGATACCACCCACTTTGCTTTGCTTTTTCAGGATTGCTTTGGCTATTCAGGGTCTTTTGTGGTTCCATACAAATTTTAGGATTGTTTGTTCTAGTTCTGAAAACTGCTGGTGGCATTTTGCTAGGTATTGCATTAAATCTATAGATTGCTTTGGGTATTAAAGACATTTTAACAGTATTTTTTCTTCCAATCCATGAGCATGGAATAGTTTTCCATTTCTTTGTGTCATCTTCAGTTCCTTTCATCAGTGTTTTATAGTGTACAGAGTACAGATATTTTACTTCTTTGGATAGGTTTATTCGTAGGTATCTTATGATTTTGGGCGCAATTATAAATGGGATTGATTCCTTGATTTCTCTTTCTGCTGCTTCATTATTGGTGTATAGAAATGCAACAGACTGTGTACATTGATTTTGTATCTTGCAACTTTACTGAATTTGTGTATCAGTTTTAGTAAATTTTTGGTGATCTTTAGGTTTTATATAGAGTATCATGTCATCTGGAAATAGTGAACGTTTGGCTTCTTCCTTCCCTATTTGAACAGTTTTTATTACTTTTTATTGTCTGATTGCTGAGGGTAGGACTTCCAGCACGATGTTAAATGACAGTGGTGAGAGTGAATATCCCTGTCTTTCCTGACCATAGAGAAAAAGCTCTCAGTTTTTCCCCTTAGAAGATATTAGCTCTGGGTTTTCCATATAAGGCCTTTATTGTGTTATGTTCCCTCTAACCCTACTTTGTTGAGGGTTTTTATCATGTATGGATATTGTACTTGGTCTGATGTTTTTTCCTGCATCTATTGAGATGTCAGATGATTCTTATCCTTTCTTTTATTAATGTGGTGTATCATGTTGATTGATTTGCAAATACTGAAATACCCTTGCAACACAGAAATAAATCCCACATGTTCATTGTGAATGAATTTTAAATATATTGTTGGATTTGACTTGCTGGTATTTTAGAAACAATTTTTGCATCCATCAGGTATATTGGCTGTAGTTCTCTTTTTTAGTGGAAACTTTGTCTGGTTTTGGTATCAGGGTAATGCTGTCTCATACAATGAATTTAGAAGTTTTCTTTACATTTCTATTTTTTGGAATAATTTGAGAAGAATAGGGATTAATTCTTTTTTAAATGTTTGGTAGAATTCAACCGTGAAGCCATCTGGCCCTGGGCTTTTGTTTGTTGGGATATTTTTGGTTACTGGTTCAGTTACTCTGCTGGTTATTAGTCAGTTCAAGTCTCCTATTTCTTACTGTTTTAGTTTAGGTTGTTTGTATGTTTCTCAGAATTTATCCATTTCTTCCAGGTTCTCTAACTTGTTGGCACATAATTTCTCATAATATTCTCATAATTGTTTATATTTCCATGGTGTTAATTCTTTTTTTTTTTAATGTTTTTTTTTTTTTATTTATATCTAGGAGAGAGAGAGAGAGAGAGACAGTGTGAGCAGGGGAGGGTCAGAGAGAGAGGGAGTTACAGACTGAAACAGGCTCCAGGCTCTGAGCTGGCAGTCAGCACAGAGCCTGACGCGGTGCTCGAACCCACGAACTGCGAGATCATGACCTAAGCGAAAGTCGGACGCTTAACCGACTAAGCCACCCAGGCGCCCCCCATGGTGTTAATTCTTATTTCTCTTCTACCATTTTTGATTTTGTTTACTTGGGTTCTTTCACTTTTCTTTTATAAGTCTCGCTAAGGGGTGGAAGAACCAACCCTCAGTTTCATTTATCTAGTGGGTTTTTTTTTTTTTTAGTTTCTCTATCATTTATTTCTAGTATAATCTCATCATTTCCCTTCTTCTGCTGGCATGAGCTTCATTAGTTTGTTCTTTTTGCTCCTTTAGGTATTAGGTATAAGGTATTTTGCTTCTTGAGGTAGACATGTATTCCTATATACTTCCCTCTAATGACTACTTTTCCTGCATCCCAAAGGTTTGAACTATCATGTTTTCATTTTCATTTATGACTACATATTTATTTATTTATTTATTTATTTATTTATTTATTTATTTATTTATTTGATTCCCTGGTTGAACTATTTATTCTTTAGTAGCATGTTATTTAACCTCCATGTATTTGTGGTCTTTTGACATTTTATCCTGTGGTTAACTTCAAGTGTCATAGCAGTGTGGTCAAAAGAGATACATAGTATGATTTCAATATTTTTGTACTTGTTGAGGCCTAATTTGTGACCTGTTACATCATCTATTCTGGAGAATCTCCTGGTGCACTTGAAAAGAATGCATATTCTGCTGTTTTAAGATAAAATGTTTTGAATATATCTGTTAAATTCATTTGGTCTAGTGTGTCATTCAAAGCCATTGTTTCCTTCTTGATTTTCTGCTTAGATGATCCATCCATTGCTATAAGTGGGGTGTTGAAGTCTCCTACTATTATTGTAATATTATCAATTAGTTCCTTTAAGTTTGTTATTAATTGTTTTATATATTTGAGTGTTCACATGTTGGGGGCATAAATATTTATAATTGTTAGATCTTGTTGGATATTCTACTGTATTATGTACAGTGCCTGCTTTCATCTCTTGTTACACTCTTTGGTTTAAAATCTAATTTGTCTGATTGCTACTTTGGCTTTCTTTTGATGTCCATTTGCATGAAAAATATTTTCCCATCCCCTTACTTTCAATCTGCAGTTGTCTTTAGGTCTAAAATGAGTCTCTTGTAGGCAGCATATAGATGGGCCTTGTTTTTTTATCCATCCTGACACCCTATGTTTTTTGATTGAAGTATTTAGTCCATTTACATTCAGAGTAATTATTGATAGATAAGTATTTGGTCGGTTTTATTATTTGCTTTTTCATTGTTTCTGGAGAATTTCTCTGTTCCATTCTAGTCTTTGTCTTGTGATCTTTCCTTTCCACTCAGTCCCCTTTAATATTTCTTGGAGGCTAGTTTACTCGTCATGAACTCCTTTAATTTGTGTTTGTCTGCAATGGAATATTACTTAGCCATAAAAAGGAATGAAATCTTGCCATCTGTAATGACTGATAGAGCTATAGAGTATTATGCTAAGCAAAATATGTCAATCAGAGGAAGACAAATATCATATGATTTCACCATAATGTGGAATTTGAGAAACAAAACAAATGAACAAAGTGGGGGAAAAGAGAGGCAGACCAAAAAACAGATTCTTAACTGTAGAGAACAAAAGAGGGAAGGTGGGCAAAAGAGACGTGTTAAATACATGATGGGCATTAAGGAGGGCATTTGTGAAAAGCATCAGGTGTTGTATGTGAAGTGATAAATCACTAAATTCTACACCTGAAATTAATATTTAACTGTATGAATGAGGGGCATCTGGGTGGCTTAGTCGGTTAAGCATCCGACTTTCACTTAGGTCATGATCTTACGGTTCGTGGGTTCGAGCCCCGCGTCGGGCTCTGTGCTGACAGCTCAGAGCCTGGAGCCTGTTTCCAATTCTGTGTCTCCCTCTCTCTCTGACCCTCCCCTGCTCATGCTGTCTCTCTCTCTCTCCTAGAAATAAATAAAACATTAAAAAAAATTAACTGTATGAATGAAGTAGAAATTAAATTAAAACTTGGAAAGAAATAAAAGAAGTTTATTACACTCTTCACCACATTTATAAACACTACTCTTTTTTGTTTCTATCTCCTTTTACTACTTTAAACAAACAAAACAGTGTGTTCAATTTGCTTCTATATACTGATAAGAAATGTGAGAATTTTATAAAACTGAACTTTATGACTTCTATTCAAGAGGTTTTTATAATATTTAAAATTTGTAAACATAGCAAACCACAAATTATTTTTTTTTTAATTTGTCTTTGTGGTATCTAGATGAGAAGAGTATGTATAAAGACCACCACTAAACATATATCTAGGCGATGACTGGACAAACCAATCTTTTGATGTTTACTATTTGGCTCTAAAAACTTACTATTTCAGGCTTATTTCATAATTTCATGCCATTCCATCATGGACTTTAGGCACTTGATACTCTGAATGTCCATCCATTCACATCTATCTTACCTTGTCTGCAATGCAATAGCTCCCTTAGTTAATCTCATTCAAACATCATCTATTTGAGCCACCTTCTTTGATTTCTCCAGGTAGAATGATTTGTATACTACTAGCTTTCTTTTCAAAGTTTGTTAATATATTGGGGCACATGGGTGGCTTAGTCAGTTAAGCATCTGACTTCAACTCAGGTCATGATCTCACGATTTGTGAGTTTGAGCCCCATGTCAGGCTCTGTGCTGATGGCTAGCTCAAGCCTGCTTCAGATTCTATGTCTTCCTATCTCTCTGACCCTCCCTTGTTCACATTGTGTGTGTGTCTCTCAGAAATAAACGAAAACATTTTAAAAAACCCACAAAGTATATTAATATAATGCATTCCAGAGCCTAACATCCGTTAAAGTTGATGGTGAAATGCTAGAAGGTTGGAGTGTATTTTCAGTTACTTTATTTACATAGTAAGACTCATAAAGTATGCAATATGTTTAATGAATAAAATAAATGAAATGACTATATTAAGATGTCAGAACAATTAATACTATAAGGGATAGAGAGGGACATTATGTTGTGATAATGAGATCAATTCACCAAGAAGACCTAATGATCTTAAGTGAATATGTCCCTAATAATTTAGATTAGGGCTTCAAAATTCATGAAGTGAAAACTGGTTGCCTGAAGGGAGAAACAGACAAATTTACAATTATAGTTGGAGACTTCAACATGTCTTTATGAGAAATCATGAGACATAGACAGAATAATAATGATAATAGTAATAAGGATATACATAATAATAAGACTATATAATAAGAAGATAATAAAGTTATATAAGACTAACAACATTATCAACTTGGCATTGATATTTACAGAAAACAGTACCTAAGAAAAGCAAAATACACATTTAATCCAAGTACACTAAAATGGACTATTTGCTAGACAGACCACACTCTGTGTCATAAAAAGTAAACCCAACCATGTTAAAATAGTTGAAATCATACAAATCATTTTCCCTGGTCATCGGTGAATTAAACTATAAATCAATACAGAAAGACATCTTACAATGTCCAAATAGTTTGGAAACTAAACAACACATTTATAAATAACCCATAATCAAGGAGAAAATCAAAGTTAATTTAAAAATATTTTGTATTAAGTAAAAATAAAAACAACACGGGAAAATATACAGGAAACTGATATAGTGAAACTTAGAGAGAAATCAATCAAACTGAGAACAGAATGGCAACAGTGAAAACAAAATCAATAATATCAAAAGTTTATACATTAAAAATATCAATAATGAACTTGAAATGGATATAGACCTAAAAGAAAAACCTAAAAGTTATAGAAGAAACACAGAAGAGCATCTGCATGATCCTGATATAGGCAGACATTTCTTAGATAGGAGAAACACCATAAAATTCTATAAAATCATTTGGTAGTTATTTTTTTTATATAAAGTTAAACTTGCCATATGATCAGCAGTTCCATTCCTAGCTATTTACTCAAGATAAGTGAAAACATGTCTACAGATAGCCTGTAAAAGAATGTTTGTGGCAGCTTTTTCATAATTTCCCCAAACTGGAAACACTCAAAATGTCCATCAACTGGCCAATGAATAAAGTACTGTGGTACAAGGATATTCTAGTCAGGAACATAGCTGTGGATTACTGAAACATGCAATGAATTGAAAAGGTCTTATTTGAAGTGAAGGAAGCTGGACATGAAGACCATGCATTCTATGATTCCATTTATATAAAATGTCCAGAATAGGCACATCCATACAGAAAAAAACATAGATTAGTGTTTGCCTATTCCCATGGGTGGGAAAAAAACAATTGATTTTAAAGGTGCATGAGGGAACTTTCTGAGATAATAGGATTATTCTCTATTTTGATGGTAGTGGTGATTTCACAACTTTATACTTTTGTCAAAATTTGTAGATCTGTGTACTGGAAAAGAGTGAAGTTTATTGTATGTAAATTATATCATGATGAACCTGATTTTTAAAAATAGTAAATAAGGAATATAGAATACCATTCAACAGGTTTCATATGTTAATATTAGTATTAATAAGAGCTCAAAAGTATGGAGGAGAGAAACTTATTAAAGATAGATAAAAACATTCCCATAACAAAAGGAAATAGATTTCCAGATGAAAAAGGACTGCACATGCACACACACACACACACACACACACAGAGCAGAGATGAAAACACAAGATTCATACCATGGTCATGAGAACTCAGATCAAAAAGGAAAAAAAGAAGAATGACAACAGCCTTCATTTGGGGAAAAATAAAAGACCAAAAATAAAAAACATCAAAAGTCAGACAGGCATCAGTCATCAATAAAGGTGGAAACTAGTAAATAATGGAGCTATGTTTTCAGATTCTGAGTGAAAATGATTGCAATTTAGATTTAGCCTTCAACAAACTTAAGTGTTCTGAAACCTGCATGTTATCAATAATTTACTGTGTATGAATCCATTCTTAAGAGGCTCTTGTAAGATATGTTCCACCATTATAAGGGAGTACATGAAAAAGTAGACATAGGCTCCAGGAGTCTAGAGGTCTAGCACCAAGATGGTGAAAGGAATTCCAGTCTACTGGTCTGCTCTTCAATTTCTTCCATCATATTTTCTATCATATCAGCTAACTTAACTATTAAATTTTAAAATATCAAAAAACATTTTGTACTTTGTACCTTCCAGAAATGTTTTATAAATAATAGACTTAATCTGTTCTTAAAATAAACTTTATATATTATTCTTCCTATCATCAGTGTACACATTCTTCAATATATATATATGTATTAAACTTTAGTTATTAGTGTTTAAGCTCTTTAAAACAATTTAATAATGTATAATTATTTTCTGTGTCTACTTAGAAATCTACACATTCATCTAGTATATGTGCTGCCAAAGCGAGCACAGAAATCTACACGTTCATCTAAATATGTTCTTTTACTTTGAAATGATTACAAAGTCAAGAAACTGAATATTTAACTGCTGAGCAATAGTTTCCTTGCTATTTTGAAGATGAGTTGCTTTGGACAGTATTAAAAACAATCCAATTCATCAATGGCTTGTCAGTTTTTAATATGTGATGACAGCCTGTCAATTGCAAGACTGTAGGAAAGCATTTTCTTTACTAAGTTGACATTATAACTTGATGAATCCTGTGTTTCAATGACAGTCATTCTTTGCCTTTCAACCAGCATGTTCTATTTAGAATTCAGTACAAGACATATTATGATAAAGGTCATTGGTTTAAACACTATGCCCTTTCTGGTCTTTTCACTTTTAAATGTAAATACCAATCACAATTTCTCACATTTAGAAACATGTTTTTAGAATATTTTATTGGTTGACTTACATAATTGCAAATATTTTAAAGATATACAAAATCAAGATCCTACTTTCTGAACTACATGATGCAGGAATCTTTACTTTGAGATGCATCATACAATGATTAGCAAATGAAATTTAAAAACTAACAAAGAAAAGCAATTAACATAATGAGACAGATAACACTTGTACAAAGCCCTAGATTTATCTTAACAAATATAGTAGATGTGATTCCAAATCATCTTAACATATTATTTTTACATGTAAAATTATGTCACTACCATGAATAGAACATAAGATATTGATAATTAATTTTAAAGTAGATTATATTTCTTTGAAGTCCCAAATTAACCAGAATCTCACTGCTGTTATCAATATCTAGTGCTCCTAGCATTTGATAGACTAATTTGTGCCTGAAATTGCTTTGATGGAAGCTCTCAGTAATCCCATCTTTATTATTATTATGTGAGGTTGTTCTCATAGGTTCCTTTGTCAGAGAATGGAGAGCAAATCCAAAAAGTCAAGAAACAACTCCTAAAGTGACCTTATGGCTTTGCAATAAGAATTTGGACTCTATAAGGCTGTGAAGATGAGGGCAATTATATGGTGAAGTGACTGAGATGCTGAAGTAATGCCTGTTAAAATATTTCGGGAATGAGAATTCTGTATTGGTTCCATGTTTTATTTAAACATCAGCTAAAAGCAAAATCCACAAGTAGCAGCCAGTACTGAACTGTAGAAATAGGTTAGAGAGTAATACTCACACATACATATATATTTGAGTAATAAGGCAAGTTGTTTTTGTGGCTAATTACATGTTTAAGTGCACACGCTTTGGAAATAAAAAGACCTGAGATTGAAAATCTGCCACTTATTCAAAGAAGTCAAACTCTCACTTTTTGCTGATGACATGATACTCTACATAGAAAACCCAACAGACTCCACCAGAAGCCTACTAGAACTGATCCAAGAATTCAGCAAAGTTGCAGGGTACAAAATCAATGTTCAGAAATCTGTTGTATTTTTTTTTTCTATTATTTATTTATTTTAAGAGAAATCAAGAAACTGATCCCATTCACAATTGCACAAAAAACCATAAAGTACTTAGGAATAAACCTAACCAAGGATATAAGAGATTTGTATGATGAAAACTATAGAAAACTTATGAAGGAAATTGAAGAAGACACAAAGAAATGGAAAAACATTCCATGCTCATGGATTGGAAGAATAAATATAGTTAAAATATTACGACCCAAAACAATCTACACATTCAATGCAATCCCAATCAAAATTGCACCAGCATACTTCTCAAAACTAGAACAAACTATCCAAAAATTTGTATGGAACCACAAAAGACCCTGAATAGCCAAAGTAATACTGAAAAATAAAACCAAAACGGGAGGTATCACCATCCCAGACTTTAGCCTCTACTACAAAGCTGTCATCATCAAGACAGTATGGTATTGGCACAAAAACAGACACATTGACCAATGGAACAGAATTGAGAATTCAGAAGTGGACCCAAAAGTATAAAGCCAACTAATCTTTGACAAAGCAGGAAAGAGTATCCTATGGAAAAAAGGAAGCCTCTTTAAGAGATGGTGCTGGGAGAGCTGGACAGCAACATGCAGAAGAATGAAACTAGATCATTTT
Organism: Hyaena hyaena; assembly: GCF_003009895.1. Classification (NCBI taxonomy): domain Eukaryota; kingdom Metazoa; phylum Chordata; class Mammalia; order Carnivora; family Hyaenidae; genus Hyaena; species Hyaena hyaena. The sequence continues at coordinate 1,600,463 of NW_024081073.1, read as the reverse complement.
CTCACACCATACACAAAAATAAACTCAAAATGGATAAAGGACCTGAACATGAGACAGGAAACCATCAAAACCCTAGAGGAGAAAGCAGGAAACAACCCCCTTCACCTCCACCGCAGCAATTTCTTACTTGACACATCCCCAAAAGCAAAAATGTCAATAGCAAAAATAAATGATTGGGACCTCATCAAGATTAAAAGCTTCTGCACCGCAAAGGAAACAATCCATAAAACTAATAGGCAACCAACGGAATGGGAAAAGATAGTTGCAAATGACATATCAGATAAAGGGTTAATATCCAAAATCTATAAGGAACTCACCAAATTCCACACCCGAAAAACAAACAACCCAGCGAAGAAATGGGCAGAAGATATGAACAGACACTTCTCCAAAGAGGACATCCAGATGGCCAACAGACACATGAAACGATGCTCAGCGTCCCTCCTCATCAGGGAAATACAAATCAAAACCACACTGAGATAGCACCTCACGCCAGTCAGAGTGGCTAAAATGAGCAAATCAGAGAACTCTAGATGCTGGCGAGGATGTGGAGAAACGGGCACCCTCCTACACTGTTGGTGGGAATGTAAACTGGTGCAGCCTCTCTGGAAAACAGTGTGGAAGTTCCTCAAAAAGTTAGCAATAGAACTCCTCTATGACCCAGCAATAGCACTGCCAGGAATTTACCCAAGGGATACAGGAGTGCTGAGGCATAGGGACACATGGACCCCAATGTTCATAGCAGCACTCTCCACAATAGCCAAAACATGGAAAAAGCCTAAGTGTCCATCAACAGATGAATGGATCAAGAAGATGTGGTTTATCTATAACATGGAATACTACATAGCAATGAGAAACAATGAAATCTGGCCATGTGTAGCAACATGGATGGACCTTGAGGGTGTTATGCTGAGCGAAATAAGTCAGGCAGAGAAGGACAAATACCATATGTTTGCACATATAGAAGGATTGGGAGGAACTTAACAGAGGAACAAGGGGGAGAAGAAGGGAGGAAATAGTGGGGGAGAGGGAGAGAGGCAAACCATGAGAAACTCTTGAATGCTGACAAAAACTGAGGACTGATGGGTGTGGGAGGGGAGGGGGGAGATGGGCATGGAGGAGGGCACTTGTGGGGATGAGCACTGGGTGTTATATGGAAACCAACTTGATAATAAACTATTTGTAAAAAAAAGAAAAGAAAAGAAAAGAAAAATTGCCACTTATTAGCTGCATAAACTTGGACAAATTATGTTTTCTGTACTGAACTGTTACTTCTTGATCTGTGCATAACTGTATTTTTGTAGTAGATTTTCCCTGGGCAATTACCCATGCTCATACACTACAGAAGGTCTGTCCTGTTTTCAAAGGCTTCTCCATTTTTTTGTGTGTGGAGGCCCTGGGAATGTCTCAAATGTGCTTATGAACAAAATTCTCATGTTCATTGCTCCCTATTCTTCTCATGATTTGATATCATTGTAAATCCACCTTCAGCAAGATTCCTGCTGGTGCCCTCTTTAGGATATTTGTCCTTGTCCTCTTCCATTGCCCCTCATTTAGCCTCCTCCCCTTACAGGCCTCTAACCCTATGAAAAACTAGTTCAGGTGGATTGATGTTCAGTGGCATCAAATGTCCCTTGGGTCTTCAATAAGATCAGATGCTTCATCTGAGACTCAGTTGATTTCTGTGCTGGGTGCAAAACTGGAATAAGAATTTATGCATGCAGGTTTGTGTGAAGGTAATTTATGAATAGTTATTACATTTCTTCTGTGTTCTGAACATTGTAACAAGTGCCAAAATGAATTCACTTATTTAAAACCTATGTAGTGCAGACTATTCAAATTACTATTTTGCCCCTTTTGTAGATGAAGCAACTGAAATGTAAAGAAATCTGTCCAAATGGAAATAGCCAGTATATAACTGAACTGGATTTTGAAACTTGCCTGCCAATATTTATATTTCGATCAATACATAAAGCATGTTCCTCTTTCTCTTTCTCCATCGTTATTACCTCAAAGTATCTGATTCAATATTCCTAACAAAGCAAATGATATGCAAACTTGTGATAGTATCATTTTTATTTTTGTTTTAACCATTACTATGAAACTAATAATATCCCAAATCAAATATAACATTTGGCAATCACAAATTTGTTTCGATTATTTAAAAAAATAAATACAAGAAGGGCGCCTGGGTAGCTCAGTCAGTTGCGTGTCCGATGTCGGCTCAGGTCATGATCTCATGATTTGTGGGTTTGAGACCCATGTTGGCCTCTGTGCTGACAGGTAGGTCAGAGCCTGGAGCCTGTCTTTGGATTCTGTGTCCCCCTCTCTCTCTGACCCTCCCCTGCTCACACTGTCTCTCTCTCTTAAAAATAAATAAACAAATACAAGAAAAAATAACATATAAATGCCTATCTATGGGGGAATATTTAAATATGCTGTGGTGAATCCAAATAATCATAAAAATAATAATGATCCTTATATCAGGGGAGAAGTTCTCAACATGTGTTTTGCAGACCTTTAAGGTCTCCAAAATCCTTTCAAGCCTTTTCCTCATGAAAATGATTTTCTTGCTAATAATGTTACTTGTAATTTTTATCGTGTTGACATTTGTGCCGATAGTGCTACAGCAGTGGTGATTGTGTTAGCTACCATGTGACCAGCCATCCCAAAGCTTAGTGGCTTTACACAACACAGAACAAATCTTGTATTTCTTGCAATACAGCGGGTCAGAAATTCAGTAGTAGTTTGCCTGGGTGCTTATGGCCAGTTTCTCCTGAAACTAGATCGGATGTTGGGCAGGGCTAAGTGCTATGAAATTTTGACTAAGACTGAATGGACAATCCTCTTTAAAAAATGTGTCATTCACATGGCTAGCAAATGTTGTGGGCTATTGGTGGAAGGCCTCAGTTCCTCTGTGCTTGGACCTCTCCACAGGGTGGTTTGTCCTAACAGCATGTGCCGGCTTCCTCCCAGAGAATCAACCTAAAAAGTTAATGCCTTTTATGATCTAGTATCTAGATAGTACACCATCACTTTCACAATATCCACAATATCCTATTAGTCACACGCTTCGGCCCTATTGAACATTAAAAGGAACTACTCAAGGACATAAACAGCAGACAATTAGAAGCAAGGAGGGTCGTTTTGGAGTCCGGCTATCAAAGAGAATCAATCTGCAGGCCCCTTAGCCTAAATCTAAACAGTGACATCAAATTGTACTTTATCATATTTTTCAACATGTATGTATATGTTCTTATAATAAATTTGGCTGCTTTGACTACCAAATGGAGCATTGCATATATTCTGTGTTTTGTTTCTGTCAATTACCATTATAGTTGTAATACTTATTTTCCACTTTTTTTTTTTTTTAATGTTTTTATTTATTTCTAGGAGAGAGAGACAGCGTGAGCAGGGAAGGGTCAGAGAGAGAGGGAGTCACAGACTGAAACAGGCTCCAGGCTCTGAGCTGGCAGTCAGCACAGAATTAAAAGCCAGAAAAGATGGGTTCAGTCATACTCAGTCACATATCTTTGACCCACTCATCTGTCTTCTGCTTATATAGGTACATGTGATTAGATTGTGTGCGCTTAGTTAATCCAGCATAATATCCTATCTCAAAACTCTTAAACTTTATCACATTTTCAAGGTTCCTTTGGCCACGTAATATAACATATTCACCAGGTTCTAGGAGTAAGGACAAAGTCATCTTGGGAGGACATTATTCTATTTACCAAATAGGTCCGGACAGGCTTTTAGAATTCTATGGAACTTCTAAGGAATAAAACGTTAAAACAAATACATGAAGTTGTGCAGTTATCTAACTTATCTTAAATTCAGTACTAAAATCAGAGAATAGGACACACACAAACATGTTAAATAACTCTCATCTTTATATATACCCTTAATAGGTATACAATATTAGCAAATCAAAGAAGTAGTAAACTAAGGGAATAATAAATCCTAATCATATTGAATTTATCGCAAATATGCAAGGATATTTCAACATTACAAAATCTATAAATTATTTCATCAATTCATCTATCAGTCGCTCAAAGGAGAAATATATGCACATTAATGTGTGTATATGTATATACATAAATGTGTATATGTATATATATATGTATATTCATCTGCATAAATACAGGGAAAGAAGGTAATGAGTGTCAGTCTGAATAGGATTAAATAAAAAGCATTTGAGCAAACTAAAAATAGAAATACATTTTATCTACTAAAAATGTGCACATACTTAACAAAAATTTGTTAAGAGGGTAGATTTTGTGTTATGTAACATTTTATTTAAGTTTCAGTATAGTTAACATACAGTGTTATATTATTTTCAGTACCTGTCATGATAAATGTATCCTTAACCCCTTCACCTGTTTAACCTATCCCCCCCACCCACCTCCCTTCTGGTAACCATCATTATGTTCTCTATAGGCTGGCTCTTCTTTTTTCGTTTATCTCTTTTTTTCTTTTGTTCATTTGTTTTGTTCCTTGAATACCACATATGAGTGAAATATATGGTATTTGTCTTTCTCTGATTCATTTCACTTAGCATTAGATGCTCTAGATCTGTCCATCTGTTGCAAATGGCAGGATTTCATTCCTTTTATGGTACATTGTACATATGTACCACTTCTTTAACCCCGGTGCACACGAGCAGTTTCCATAATTTGGTATTGTAAATAATGCTTCTATAAACATAAGGATGCATGTATCATTTCAAATTAATGTTTTCATATTGTTTGGGTAAATGCCCAGTAGTAGATAAAAAGAAGCCAGAATATATAGAGAGAAATGTCATTTTCATGGTTGAGAATACTTAATATTTAAAGAAGACAATTTTCTTGTAATTGATTGATAAGCTCAGTCATCACAATTAAAAAATTTAAGTCTTAAAATATGAAATGCACATAAAATTCAACTTTCATTTTCCCTAAAATTTATTTTTCTAAAAGTTATGATTACTTCATTCCCTTGCTTAGGGGTTTCATACTATAATATGATAGTATTCTTGGTGAAGGTATGATTATTGACCAGAAATGAATGATTGTTAAATGGATGCTCAGATTACTAAATTAGTAATCTGACTATGAAAATTCCATGAATTGTAGGCAGATATGTACTATTCTATATTGATCAATGAGACCTGTTCACTAGTTTTTTTCATGTATGTATAAAGATAATCATCATATAAATGTAATATTGGGCATTATCAGAATCTAAATTACATTAAAATTATGTCAACCTATGAATAAAATTTGTCTTAATTATTATTTAAATGTTTTAAATTACCATTTCTTAAGCATTATACAATTAACATTAGATATTAAATACATGTTTAAATTTATTAACTAATCACACTAATCACACTAGCCCTTGGAAATTGACAAAGTAATCATAACACTTTCTGTAACTTTTACTAGAAGGTGATATTTTGTAAACCATTTTTTGTATTTTACTTCTATACATTTCATATTTGCTAAACAATATTTTTATGATATAGAAGCAATTTTTTAATTTAGATTTTACATTGTGCAATTGAAAATAATGCTTCTGTTGCTAAATGATAATAACATTTTTATTGCTGCCTTCTCTCTACAATAACACTGAAAATATTTTAGAAATACAGGTTGTGTCAGATTCCTGGGTTGAGTTTTCAGCTGCACCAATTATGAAACTTCTGACACTTAGCAAGTTAGTACATAACTAAATCTTATATTTTCCATCTCTGAAATGGAAGATACAATAGGTACTTAACCCAATTAAGAATAAAATATTCACAAATGAGTGGCATGTAAATAATGCTCAGTAATTAGCATACTTCGACCTTCAGTGTGAGATCTTACCTTTACCAAAAAATAAGATCCTATTAATACCTCTATCAGATTATTCTTCAATTTATTAAAAAGTACTGTAAATAATTCTAATTTAATAAAAGTACTCAAATATTAGGTGATATAAATCAAATAACTGACATAAGAAGTTACATTTGAGTAGATACCATAATTAAAAGACAAAACGTCCCCTTTGCAGTTTTATTTTGATCAGAAGTGGAATATACACCAAGCTTTAGCTTTGCTTAACCCTACAAAAACAGCAAATGGAAATATGCATTCTTCTGTTTTTTTTTAAATTTATTTTTTATTTTTTTATCCTTGTAGGAAGTTATTTAAATTGTAACAGATTTTATTCACAGCATGTTTTTATTGGGTCTTATCTTAGGTAACTGATTGACTGATCTTCAGATTACTAGCTGCCTCATTTTTGAAACCAAATCTTTGTTTCTTCTTTAACAATTTTTTTAAAGTTTATTTATTTATTTTGGAAGAGAGGGAGGGAGGAGGAGAGAGAGAAAGAAAGGGAGAGAGAGAGATAGCGAAAGAGAGAGAGAGAGAGAGAGAACATGAATGTGGGAGGGAAAAAGAAAGGAGAGAGAGAATCCCAACATAAGGCTTAATCTCATGACCACGATGTCACATCCTGAGTCAATATCAAGAGTCAGACATCTCACCAACTGAGCCACCCAGGCGCCCCTACAACTTTTTTTAACATACTATTTTTAAGCAATTTTAGATTTACAGAAAAAATTGAGCAGAGAGTACAGAGAATTCCCATACAGTCCACTTCCTAGACCCTCCAGTTTTTCCTTTTATTAACATCTTGCATCATTGCAGTATGTTTATTAAAACTGATGAGCCAATTATGATACATTATTAACTAAAATCCACAGTTTACCTTATGATTCACTCTTTCTGTTGTGTATTCTATGGGTTTTGACAAATATAAAATAACATGTATCCACCATTATACATACAGAGTAGTTCTACTGCCTGAAAAAAATTCCCTGGGTTCTGCTCTTCGTCCACACCTCCCTTCTGCTGATGCTCTGACAACCACTGATCTTTTTACTGTGTCTATACCTTGTCTTTCCCAGAATGTCATATAATTGGGATCATGTAATATATCACCAGTAGATTATCTTCTTTCACTTAGCAATATGTATTTAAGTTTCCTCTAGGTCTTTTTGTGGCTTGATAGTTCATTTCTTTTTAATAGTGAATAATATTCCATTTTATGGGTGTACCACAGTTTGTTTACCCATTCACCTATCTAAGGGTATTGTATTTACTTCCAAGGTTTAGCAATTATGGCTAAAGCAGCTATACACAATCATGTGCAGGATTTTTGGTGAACATAATTTTTCAACTAATTTGGATAAATACCAAGGAGCATTATTGCTGGATCATATGGTGACAGTTACCTAATATTATTTATTTAAACAATAATTATTATTTAAAAAATGATTCTTCCCTAGTTAATTTTTATTATGTTTCTCTTTATGGATTTCAAAACACTTTTCCTTGCCTTCCTTGTGAATAATCTATAAATGTTCTATATTTTTGATGACTGGGTATTCATCTGTGTCTCATTTGAGACATAAGTGATTTGAGGATAGGGAATTCATCAAGGTTAGGGCTAAGGAGTCAGATACCCTGGATTCAAATACTGGTTCCTTAAGAATATCACTTCCAAAACCTCACTAAGCTTCATTTTCCTCAGCTATAAACTATGAGCACAACTCTCACAGTTTTCTTGTAGGGTATAGATCAGCATGGAGCATCTGTTTTGCGAAGTTTCATAATAAAGGGTATATACATGCTGACTGCTGTTACTATAATTATGGCACAATGTCTGTCACCTAGCATGTATTTGATGAGTGAATAAAAGAGCACATGGAGAGAAGGAGAAACACATTATTTTTGCAAAAAAAATCTTTGTTATATTTGAAAGAAAACTCTCTACTAAAAGATTTTGTTTGATCTTCTATTTTCCAAGGGAAATGAATAGACAGAAGTGGAATTTTTCATGGTGGAAAATACCCTTGGTATGACTTCATCAATTTTCCTCAAAAAACCTCCATCACTACACATACTGTTTTTAGTGAGTTCCCTCTGCATGTTTGCTGGTACTTCCTTCACACATTGGAACATTTGAGTCAACCCAGACAAACTCTGCCCACATAAAATATCAACATAAACTGTATTAAAAGTACATTTTAGTTTCTGAATTGGGCATGTAAAATATACCCTCATATCCCACATAAAAGTTTTGAAAATGTTGACCATCTTCTTTGATGGCAAAAAGCCTCCTGTCACTCACCCATACCACATCTTGAACCTCATTTGCAATGTGGAAAATAAGCTTCAATTGTGCCATATTCCAAATTTCCTATCCTTTGAGGGCCCTGGCAAAATAGATTTTATCCTTTGCTGTTCATGTGATAATACTTCCATGATTTCATTGAAGTTACCTCATAAAATATAATGATAAACAGAAGGGTTACCCTTTTTTTCTAGTGGGAACACTTTATATAAAGAAGTATAATTTCCCTTGTGGTTTGAAGTACCATATGGCTTTTTCCCACTTGCTTTAGACTTTTTTTTAAAGACAATAAAGATTAGATTTATCCTTTACAGTTTAAAAGACCCCAAAAGTTATCACAGCTTTCATCATCAGGCTGTAACACATAGCTTATACAATATACCCACTCTGAGGAAAGCTAAGATAAAATGGCAATGTTAACAGGTTCTAAGAGCTGTCACGAACATTAAATCAGGGTGTGTGTTGTTCAACATCAGGGTTTTTTTTGTTGTTGTTGTTTCTTTTTCTTGAAATAGATTTTTTTGACTGTGCTAGATTGAATTATTTATGTTTGTAAATGAAAATTTATTTGACTCTTTTCAAAAGCCACAAAATGCCACATCAAAGCCATCCTAATTTGTTTGTTAACATAAGTGAAACAGGATGGCTTTTCTGGTGCATTTTATTCAAACTCAGAAGAAATATTTCTCTAATTCATTTAAAATAAATCTTAGGTGCATCTCACACCCTTACAAGGCCAAAGAGCTAAATAAACTCTTTTATATATATATATATATATATATATATATATATATATATATATCTGCCTGATTTGGTGACCACACACTACAAGAACCACACTTACTAAGTTCAGTGAATTCTTAACACTAAAACCCAAGTTAACTAAGCTAGGAGGCTCTCAAATATTCACTCTCAATGTAGCATGATGGTGGGGAACCCATGATTCTATCTTAGACTCTAGTGTTCTAGGTACTTCCTTGACTTCTTTGACTCTTAATGATACCTATTAAAAATTTAAAAAGCTACTCAACAGACATTTCCTTGTGCCATTGTCTAATCTTTGAACTTTTATTCACTATACTTGAGCCATGCTCAGGCTTTCTTTTAATACTTTAGGACAAAGTCAGTCCAAGACAGTGCTCCAGCACAGGCGTTTTTTGTTTGTTTGTGTTGTTTTTATTTTTATGTTTTGCTACTGTTCCTACGAAGTCTTGAAACTACTCAGTCAGTAACAACATAGAAGCAAAACTCCATGGATTACAAATTCAGTCCTCAAATATTTTACCTAAAGACATTAATACATGAAATTACCAAATATCTTTGTGTAATTTTTATTCAATAGGATGACAATTTTATTTCCCAGCCTTCAGTGTTCTTACTGTGCTTTTCTTTTAAACATACTTTACATTCCATTATTTTCCCATCACTTAGTCACAATGTTCTTAAACCAAACTACTTGAAAAGAAACATGATCCAAAAGAGCTAGATAAGATAAAATTTATATATGTAAAGCATATGTGCATGTGTGTGTGTGTGTGTGTGTATATATATATATACAAATTTAGAATAGAATTAGTTTTTGCCCAAATTCTATTCTACGACTTTAACACGTTGAATGTTAGTTAAATCAACAGAACGTTTAGATTTGTTTCTCGACTTTAAATATTCAATATTAGAAAAGGTTTCTATCAAAGAAAAGTATTTAAACATAGCACTGGCTTAGGAAGAGAATCCATGGTAGGAGATCAAGAAATGGTAGACAATGTATTATATGACTTTAAAGTAATTTCTATCTTTCATTCTATAATTCAGATGGCTCTAATTACCTTTGTTTTTCTCCAAGACACCATTTCCTACTCAGTAAATCTCAAGACCATGTTCATGGGAACTCCAAGGTTCTGGGAAAGCATAAGGATTCTAAAACAAAAAGAAAAACCAAAATCAAAATGAAACAAAAAACAATTCCAAGACATCCAAGGAAACAGAAAAGCCAAGGCAAAATTAAAGAGCCTCAAAATCACCTATCATTAGGGAAATGCAATCAAAAGTACAATGAGCTATCACCTCACACCTGTTCAGAATTTTACTTTTTCTTTTCTTCGATTTTATTAGGCCAGAAGCCCACTTTCCTTTTGGAACGCCCCAATTCCTTACCACCTCAGATAAGAGCTCTGCAGCATCTAGACCAGGACGTGGGACACTTCGCATTTGGTCTTGTTTCTGGCTGTTATTCCCCCAAAAGTCTTTCAGTTATTAAGGAATCCTGTTCCCTCATTTTCAAGAGAGCTTGGATTAGAGGAACAATATAATAGTTCATTTTTTTGGTCTAAATTATTGAACACATTTTTAGTGACAGTTTTAGGTTTTATGCATTCATAATCTTTCCTCCATAAAAAGATGCATATGATCCCTTAGAAGGTGAAGAAGAAATTTGGTAGATTTAGTACAGTATGAAAATTAATTGTAGGTGAAAAAGAAAAGTAATAGGGCTTTCTTGACCACTGTATTTAACATATTGGTTTCTTTACTATGAAATTTTTTCTTATTTGTGTCTCTTGCTTAAATTAGGTCCCCCAAAAGACAAGGACAAGGTCTTTATTCTCCCATTAAATCCATAATAAAATTCCTGGCATATAATAGTAGTTTAACAATTTTTTTGAATACGTAAGTGAAAATTAAAAGAGATCCCTTATCATAGATTCTTAAAACTGTTGGGGAAAAAAAGAATATTTAAGGGATGGAGATGGATAGAAGAGATATTATAGTTTATTTATTTGAAAGACAGTTTCCTAAGAGGTAAGAATGTTTCATTTTTACCCTTTATCACATATTCCTGGTGTCAAACTTCTAATTTACTTAAATTCACTTTTATTAAGTGCCTACCCTATTGCTGGCAAGAAAATAGGATTTAGAACCAGAAATGGATTCAATTCTGACTCTTTCATTCACTGTTATATGACCCTGGGCAAGTACCTCAGATTCTGAGTTGCAATATTCCCCACTGTATCATGGGGATGATAATACCTATTTTCCAGGGTGTACCAATGATTAAAATAGGTAAAGAATGTAATGTGCTCACAACAGAGCTCAGCTCTGAGTAATCACTTGATATCGTTTTCTAAGTAGCATAATTATTTGCATTCAATGTATGTAGTAGGTCTCCAATGAAATGAACCGGGTCTGAAATGTTAAAATTGCTGATATATTCTATTTAAGTAATAACTTTGTCTCCTACATTTTTACTGCCCTTTTTAAATATTGTTTGGATTCACAGAAGCCTTGGATATTTTGATAAAATGTAGGAGTCTTTTTTCCATATTTGTGCATGCACAAACAAGCACAAAAAGATGCATAAAATTTTGTTCAATATTTCAAGAAACTGATTATCTCATTAAAGTCTTTCCCTTAGTTTATGTCTTCAACAAGTACAAATCAAATTAAATTGGTAATATTAGAAATTTCACAATGTCAAGGAATGCCCTTCCACTGAAAAAAGTATTTGAAAATCATATGTATTGGGGATGCTAATATACCTTTCTGTCTTTCTAGTAAGAATGTAAAAAGAACAGCAGGCAAAAGATAGAAGATTAAATCTTAAGCTCATTGAGAAATCATAGTTCACTGAGTAATACCAAAGGATTTACTGAATATTCACTAGATATGGAATGGGGCAAGTGAGTGGAAAGTTAAGCACTGGTCATTGTTGATATTTAGCAAATTTGTTTACAAACATTATTTTGGAATACATCTCAGAGTTTGTTTCTTCAACAGATCAACGCCTATTACATTAATTTTCTAAACCTTTATAAGACAGAGAGAGAAGGTGAATTGTACTGCAGCAGCAGCAGAACCCTCAGACCATCCCACAAAGATCTCTGGAGTAGGGACAGTGATTTGGAATTGTTCTCAACCAAAGCAAAGGGCCAAGCATTGTACCCCAGTATGGGTGACTCATCAGATATAGGTCGTTCTTGGGGAGAGCATGGTATCTTGAGCAAGACTACTCCTTTTTAGCCAATAGAAACATCCAGAAAGATGCAGTATGAGTTATAAGCAATCAATATTTCCACTCACTGAGACAATGGAAATAACACAACAGCATCACACTATTTTACTAATCTCTCATAATAGATATCTCTCATAATAGTTAGTTATATTTTCCTAGCTGGAATATAAATGTGAATGGTCACCACATGAATGGTGGAGAAACAATACGGGTATACATACATACATATACGTATATGAAGCTGATACAAATTTGCCATCACAAAGCTTTAGAAATTCTAAATGTATTTAGAAATACATGTATCTTCAGATCCTATATTTATGTAGCTTACCAAAGATATTATTTTAAAATTTTCTTCCTGAAAGTCTAATACTATTTTAAAAGAATTATCAATGTGACCTCATATAGATAATTAACTGATTAACTCCAACTTTATGAGCATTATCATTACTGAACTTATATACAACTGATTTACACATTTGCTATTTTATAAATGCTACTAATATACTTCATGTGTTTATACTCTGCTTACCAGTTAAAAATAAAAGTTTATTTGGGGCGCCTGGGTGGCTTAGTCGGTTAAGCGTCCGACTTTCGCTTAGGTCATGATCTCTTGGTTCGTGGGTTCGAGCCCTTCGTCGGGCTCTGTGCTGACTGCCAGCTCAGAGCCTGGAGCCTGTTTCAGTCTGTGACTCCCTCTCTCTCTGATCCTCCCCTGTTCACGCTGTCTCTCTCTCTCTCTCCTAGAAATAAATAAAACATTAAAAAAAAAATAAAAGTTTATTTAAGGATAGATGCTGTCTTCATTTTTATTTGTGGTTATATATACCCAACATCAATCATTTATTCAATCACCATGTTGACTCACCAGTTTTATTCTTATTTTTTATATTGTTCTGTTTTACCATGATCCAGAATCTTTTCCCAAATGTATGCATATGCATGTGTATATGTGTGTCAAAACAACAGGAATTTAGTGTCTCACATATCAAGAACTGGAAGTTCAAAATTAAGTGGTCATCAAGGCCATGTTCTCTCTGAAACCTTAGTAGGGAGTCCTTTCTTTACTCTCCTTAGCTTCTAGTGATTTGCCGGCAATCTTTAATGTTCCTTGTACTTCTTCTGTTTTTTCTTTCCTTTCTTTAATAGTAAGTGACACCATGCTCTCAAAAACATCAGATGACTTTAGAATACATATAAATCACATTTAGAAAAATCAGTTAACTCAATCTTGTGGCTCAATTTATGAATAATAATTCTAGGATTAAAGAGCACATAGTGACAGAACAACCTCAAGTTAATCAGGAACAAATTGTTTGGTGTACTTCTGATTTCGCTCAGGTATATATACATTTATACCCTTATTAGCTGACCACAACTGAGTAATGTATGATTGGAATTAAATCAGCAACACTATTATCACTAGCTTATTTTATATTTGTTCACCAGAAAAAGTCAGTTCCAACCACCGATAGATATCATCATTGACATAAAAATAAAAAACTTAAAGTGTTTTTGGCAGCCTATAGCAATTACTGTCACTTTGTCTTTAAATTTCCAAATTATTCCCCAGTGTTAAAGGGGTGATAGGATTCAGTCTTGAGGAGCTCAAATGATCTGCTTTCCATTTTTTTACAGATAGTAAAAACCTTACTGTTTTTCAGTAACATTTGTTATTAGCAGACTGTTTTCTCCAGGATTTCTTGAAAATTATATTTCTCTGCATTAAATAGTACTCCAGTGGCCTAAGAGCTGCTATTCTGTTTTCTTTAGAACCTAGCATACCCTGAAGTCTTGCTGGAACTAAGGAATAAAACCAATGAAAATTAAAGTTGTTTCCTAAAAGAAGGATTTCTTTTCTTTTGCTGGCCTCATGACTTCATCTTGGTTATATAATAAGGTAATGAGTATAAAGGACTTTGTTGACATGTAAATATGAAAGTATGAATGTTGATCAATCATTTATTTTTTTGATTTTCCTTTCTCAGTTCCTATTAAAGATAAAATATATTGGTAGACTTTTTATATATACCTTATATATTACATTATATATCATATATATGTATTTTCATGCAATAAAGGGCATACAAAATATTTTGCTTCCTTGTTCTATGAATTAGTCAAACATTTTACTGGTAAGATAAATGTTACTATAATGAATTAAAAAGCTTTAGAAAATGCATTAAGTTTTTGCTATGTGGGCTGTACTGCTAGACATTGTTAATGAAGTAACAAAGTACGAGGTGGGTTCCTGCCTTAGAAGATATTATTAATCTGTTGGGAAGACTAGCTATATATATGATAAGATATAAATAATTCTAAAGAAACAAGTGATAAACAGCAGCTCAATGTTACAAACTATTAATTCTATATTAGTTTGCTAGGGTTGCCATAACAAAATACCACAGAGTGGGTGGCTTAAGTAACAAAAAGTGATTTTTCTCACAATTCTGGAGATTGATCCAAGATCAAGGCCCTGGCCAATTCAGTGTCTGGTGAAGGCCTGTTTCCTAGTTAGTAACGAATGCTGAATATAAACAGATCCCCTTCTCCTTTGCAGAATGGTGGCAAACACAATCATGTGGCTATTCTACAGAAAGGAGAGAAAGCAGTGCTGTCACTGTACATTCCTTGGACATGACAAAGGTCCAATGTAAAGAGTATATTGAGAGTAGTGTGTATAACTGTACTGAACAAAAGTTTGACCAGTAGCATCACTATGCCCTTAGGCCCAAGAGGACAATTTGGGAGATAGGGAGTCATTTTGCAGTGAGTAATATGACTGGAACTGGTTGTCTATTATCTTACCATTGGAGGAAGGTGACAGAAAAGGCACCATTGAAAGCAGCCATTCAGCCTCCCACATGTAAAAGAATCCTCACAAAAACTGTTGGGATGAAAAGACCTAGTGTACAGAAGTACAAAGTCAAGAGAATGCAGTGGCACAGAGAGCCAAATGAGCAGAACAGTTTTATCCAGAGGGTGAAGCACATTTGAGTTCTTTAATCTTATGAGCATGGGTTGAGTACCAATTTGAAGACATCAGAAGCAATGCACGGTATGAGAAATACTGGATTAAATTAGACATGGTCCTCAGAATCAAAGATCTTACAATCTAGTGGGATGACATTGAGTGTATTATAAATAAAAAGTGCTCTAGTTGCTATAATCAAAGTGTGTAATGCATATATTAGGTTCACCAAAGAAAGAGTGGCCAAGTTTAGGTACCTACAAAAACCCCCTCCATGTGTACGGTGTCATGTAAAGGGACAGCATACGCTGTTGAAAATTCAAAAATGAGAAAATGAAATAAAATTCTCAGAGTCCTACATGCCAGTAAAAAATATGGTATCACCAGGAAGGGTGGTGTGCAAAACATCAAGGTGTTAAGGACGAGTATTACGAGAACTATGGCAAGGTAGCTTAGGAGCTTGGAGTGGGTGATGCAGACAGAATGCCTCCGGGACTCAGCTCGCCATTTGCTGTGTTAACACTTAGTCAATGTCTTTGTGCCTTAGTTTCTTCCTATGTAAAATGTTTTTGTTTTGTAAAGATTAAACAATTTGATATGTGTGTGTAGTTACCTAAGACTGCTTGGTTAATCAGAGCCTGTTCTTCTCAAAGAGAATAGCCACTCTTGGACACAGAGGAAAGAAACTAAGAAACTGGATAAATATTCCACTCTTTCTAATGAGGCAATTTTATTTAAGTGTTGGGTAATATGGAAAGAAAAAGTACCTGATTATCTTTTTATTAAAACCAAACTGCATATGATTTAAATATAATGCAAAATTCTTGGGAGAGTTGCCCATTCTCCTTAGCTCAAAGTATTTCTTTTTTGGAAAAGATAAACACAGTGCTATGTTCTGGAAAGACACCCATTCTCAGTATAAAGGAACTGGCAGTCAAATAGGATCAGGTCTGTATAAATATGTAGTTAATATTTAATATATATCTGCAGCATATCTGTGTAAAATATGTGTTGTTTGGGATTTTGCATTATTTTTTGGCATCTCAGGTTAATGAATTCATTGGATATTTCAAACCAAAAGTAACCAAATTTAACACAAGCAAATGGAGGAAATGTTTCCTGTGTTGTCTGGGAAATTTCATTTGGGCTCGAAAACTGATAACAATAGTTACAGAATAACTCCCTACAGTGGCCAGGAACTGCCAGAATGTTTTCTGGGATTCTTAAAAAGTAGTTAGTTGAGGTCTCAGCATCACCTATCTATTATCTATCTTCAGCCTAGACAAAGAAGATACTAGGCAAGATGGTCTCCAAATAAAAGTGACCAGAATGTTATATTAACCTAGTGTTTATATCTGCTGGCAGCAACAAAGTGCTAAAGCCACAGTCCACCCCTCCTATTGTCCAGGGCTGATTGCAATACGTTGTCAGGACTCTGCAGGGAGTTTGACGTCAACTTCAAATGGGACAGTACCACTGCAACAAGAGTAGACACTGGGATGACTTTAGACAAGGAAAGGCACTGAAAAAATGGATTATAGAGAAAAAGGCAGGGTCAGAATTAGAGGTATCAATGTCGATGCTCCGTCTGTGGCTCCATAAAGAGCTACCATGACGTGAACTAGACAGATACAATTTTCACAACAGAGAAAGTTCTCAAGTGGTTTCTTAATTCCTCTCTAGATACCATGGATTGCAGTTTTATTTTATTTAACCTCACAGAAAAATTTACTTAGATGGAATCTCACATCCAACAAGAGACCAAATTGTTTGAGACCAAATACTCATGCTGAGAATAATTCAATAAACTGAACAAAAGTTAAAAAAAAAATCTCTTTCAAAGCCTCAGGAAATTACCAACACAGTGAGAATATGTTGTGCAAAGAAAAGAAGATGAGAGAAGTTAACTCAAACCTTGAGGCCACTTTTTTTCCCTTAAGCAATTGCTGATTCTGAAAGTGACACTGGTGGCAAAAAACATGTAACAAACGGAGCGGAGTTTTTAGAGGACTCTTAGGGTTCAGAAGAAAAGTCAGAAGTCTGAGGAGAAAGGCCTCTGGTATAAACAATCCGCTTCTGGTGGGAGCACACAAGGAATGAAGGTGAACCAGAAATAGACAAACTGTCAGAAGGAATAAAGCCAGCATGTAACTATCTCAGTCCATCTTTGGAATGGGGCTAATTTGCCTGCAGAAGTGTTTCAGGCCATAAGTAAAAGTTAATCTTCTCTAAGGGAAAATAATACGATTGATCAGACTTGCCAGGAAGTTATAAATTTTATTAGCCCATCTTTCCATTTATGTGTTTGATTTTTGTTCATTGATAGCTGACTCTGTCTTCCTCATTCTTTCTTTCTCCCTCTCCCTTTCTCCCTTCCTTCCTTCCTTCCTTCCTTCCTTCCTTCCTTCCTTCCTTCCTTCCTTCCTTCCTTCCTTCCTTCCTTCCTTCCCCTCTCTCTCTCTCTCTCACTTGCTGGTGTTTTTCCCCTTAACTTCTTGAGATGGATGTTAGATCATGGAACTTGTTGCCTTTCTTCTTTTCACACATATGCATGTAAGGCTAAATAAATTCTTGAGTAATAGTTGAAGCTTAAGTTTTCTGAATACAAGTTAAAAGAATTCACTACTTTTATATTTTATATTTAAATATATTTTTATATATAATATATAAATAAATATATAAATACATATTTATATATTTTATATTTCTATTATATTATATAATATAAATGATATTGCATTATATAATATAATTTTATATATATAAAATATTTATATATTTTATATTTAATAAGTCATCATTATTAATTATACAAATCTAAGTCTTTATGATCTATTTATTTGATACCCACTTGATCTGGCCAACTGTTGAGAGGAATATACTAACATTTCCTAAAAACTACCTATACCTCTTGATTTCTTTTACATTATGCTATATAGTTTTTGCTTTACATATTTTGCTCTGTAATTACTTTTGCCAAAACTTTCTTGGCAGCTGTATTGTCATTATTCATTTTATTCTTGGTCATGATACAATGACCTTCTCCACTTCATTGACTGCTAGGTGCCTTGTCGACAAAATTGTTTTAATGCTAATATCACAATAGTTACTTTCTAATATCAAAGTATTTGCTTGAGATATTGGTTAAGACTCTTGCATTAGCAAGTCCCCCAAACCAAAGTCTAACTAGTTTAAGGAGAAACTAATGAGTTTAACTGAAAGTCTAACCAGTTTTAAGGAGAAATTTGTTGGCCCAAAGACTAGTTAGTGTAACTGAGGAAGAGCCATAACAACATGGCCTTGGTGGCCTTACAGAGTCCAGTTAGCTGCTACTTCCTTCAATAACTCCTTACCCTTTCTCAGCTTTATTTCCCCTAATTTTTTAGCAGATCTTCCATGTATGAGTAGTGATACAACAGATGCAGAATTATATCCCTCTAGAATGGACCCAGACACAGAGCCTCAAAATCTAGACTGATAATGAAAGGCAAGAGCATGCTTGAAGCTGCCTGAGAGGAAATGCACCTCCATCCTCCCCATTCCAGCCCTCGGCCAAAGTGGTTGGCACCAAGGGTGGAGAGGGGGAGATGGAAAAACCTTGCTCAGCAGTTAAAGATAATAAACACAGCTGTCCCCAACACCTATTATTCATTTCATCATATTTGCCTTCAACTCCATGATTGCTTGGTTTTAGCTGTGTCTCTTAAGGATAGCATACACTTAGTTTTGTTTATATAATCTGAGCGGAAGTCTGTTTATTTATTTGTTTTTTCCCTTTAAGAGGTGACTTTGCGTGTGTGTGTGTGTGTGTGTGTGTGTGTATGGGTTTCCCCCCCACAAGTTTTTATTTAAATTCCAGTTAGCACACAGTTAACTAGCTTCAGATATGGTATTTAGTGATTCATCACTTACACACAACACCTAATGCTCATCACAAGTGCAGTGGTGACTTTATCTCATTCAACCTTTCACTTTTAGAGGGTATGTTCACCAATAATTCTATCTTTATCTTTATGTAATTTATATGCAATATTTTCAAGCTTTAGCTTTTTTGCTGCTTTTCTTTTGCCTTTTCCATACTTTATTCTTTACTTTTCCCTTTTTCTTTTCTATGGAGAAACATACAGTAGATTCCCTTTTTAGCTCTTATGGTGGATATGTTTATATCTTTAAGTAAATACTTGCATCTATATCCCTTAATCCATCAATTTCAGAAATAAACCAGTCTTTTTTGCTGCTTGGTATAAAAGATGAAGACATTATCAAGCTAATTCTAGTTTCCCTTACATCCCCACAGAGAAAGAGTGAGCTGGCAAGGGGCAGAGAGAGTGGGAGACACAGAATCCAAAGCAGGCTCCAGGTTCTGAGCTGTCAACACAGAGCCTGACATGGGGCTCAAACTCATGAACCATGGGATCACGACCTTGGCACTGAGCCACCCAGGTGCCCCACAGTTGTTTATTTTTTAATCTAGTCTCTTACTCCACTAAAACATAAATGTTACAACAGCAGAAAATACTGAAAGCTGCATCTTCACTTCCCAAACTTCTATTTCCTAGAAGTGAATAAATGTTTAACACATATGTCATAAAAAAGGTCATGTCAGGAAAGACATCCATCATTACTGATAACAATCATTTTCTCTGGGAACAAGGGAGATGCATGGTAGGTAGGGCAGTGAACAAATAGGAGTTTGTTTTCTAAGTTTAAGTTTTATAGTGTGGCTAGTTAAAGTTAATTTAAAAAGCTAAAATTATGTCACATCCTTTTAGAAAAACTTAAACTGTATAGAATTTACAACACTATAGTACCCTCACTTTGGGTAGACAGAATTGTGAGCCCTCCCTGACATATTTATATTTGTAAATGATATGTTTTATACTGTCTAAATGTTTATAGCATTCTTTTCTGTTTTAGTGTTCAGTAATTTCATCAGGGTCTTGTGTTCTTTGCGGTTGACCATTTCTTTCTTTTTTTTTTTTTCTGTTTCTGATATACCATGAGCCCTATCAATCTACTGGGATACTATCTGTCTCTAATTGCTAGAAAATAATCTTACATTCTATACTTTTATATCCATTTCTTCTTTATATTTCATTTTTACTTTTAAAAATATATGCAATATATGCATTCAAAGTTTATATCATTGTCTTCATAATACTGATTTATTGTTGTTTTATTATATGTGGGGAGGCAGTTCTTATGCTATTGTTCTATGACCATTCACTTTAAGAGAGGAAGATCAATACAGGTCTAATGACTCTAAACTCTGTGAAAGATTGATAATGAAGAAATAGGTATATGACACTGAGAAAGTTTAAAATACATGATCAATTACTATACCAGTTCTAAGACTAGACCCCAAGGGGTCCAGTGCCTTCTGTTTTCTTTCTTAGAATCATCCCCCTGCCATGAAAATAAACCCAGGCTATTGTTCTAGAGGATGAGACAAATCAATTAGAGATGATCATTGAAACTGATGTTCTCACTGTAGATCCGTGCAGAAAGCCAAACCATGTTTGGTGATTCAGTCCAAACCAGCAGAACCACACAGCCAACATGTGGGATCATGAAGAGTAACAAGTTTTTTCTTTCCTTTGCATTGCATTGCTATTCTTTTCTCTTTTGCCTTATTTTCTCTTTTTTATTTTTCTCTTTTTTTATTTTATGTTTTTCTTTTTGTTGTTTCTCATTTATTTTTATTTTTATTTATTTATTTAATCTATCTGTAAATCTTATTTATTTTCCTAACTTTGTTTCCTTTAATTTTTTTAAGCCATAGAATTTTGGGTAGCATATTATACAGCAAGAGCTAACCTACATAGTTAGAATATCAAAACCATCATGGTGTCTAGTACATGAACTCTTTTAAAAATTGTAAATCAAAGAAACTAGCTAGAGGCAGGTTTTAATTTAGGAGTACTTAAAGAGAATTAAAGAGTAATTATCAATGTACCATGCCAGGAATAAATCTCCAATGAGTCTATGGTATAAGCAATTTCACATCCCATCAGTCCTCATCTGCCCTTTTTTTAAAAATTTTAAAAAATTTTCTTATTTATTTCTGAGACAGACAGAGAGAGAGAGAGAGAAAGAGAGAGAGAGAGAGCAAGCAGGGGAGGGCCAGAGAGAGAGGGAGACAAAGAATCTGAAGCAGATCCAGGCTCTGAGCTAGCTGTCAGCACAGAGTCTGATGCGGAGCTCAAACCCATGAACCATGAGATCATGACCTGAGCTGAAGTCAGATGCTTAACCGGCTGAGCTACCCAGGGGCCCCTCATCTGCCCTTTCTAGTGGTGGTTTAGTTGGTTTTACAACACTTGGTAATACACCATCTGAATTAAACAACATATGTGAGTACATTGATGAGGAGCTCAGTTGAAATATTTGGATTTAAGATACAAATTCTGAACTGGTAAGCACATAATTAAGTCCATGGGGACAAGAACAGGAGACACCATTCCTTTTGAAAGGCTGAGGGTTTTCATATGTTTCTTCACATGGTGGAACAATCTGACAAGATTGAGACCGTGCTCTTTACACTTTCTTGTCATGAGGTTTACTGCAAGGCACTTACTGTAAGAAACAGTATGATAAATGGAAGGGGAGAGATCTAAGGACAAGTTCTAATTCTGCAACAAGCCATCTATTGGTGAGACCTAACATGTCACATTATGTAATCTAAGCCTCAAGTTTTCCCATCACATTACAATTTTCAAATCTTATCCTTTATAATTTAGGATGACTTTGTGTGTAAGTAATAAAAGCCCCAACCCAAACTGGCCTTAAAATGAGAAATGTTATTGTTTCATATAATGTGAAGCCCCGAGGGATAGAAGACTTCAGATTCTGCCTCTATTTCCTATGATTCTGTTGACTTTGCTTTCCTCTGTGTATTGGCTTCATCCTCGTGTGGGTGATAAAATAACTGCAGTAATTTTGAGTCCCACCTTCATGTATAACACCTTCCAGAAGAAGGTAAAAGAGAAAGACTGTTTCCATCTCAGCATTCCAATCAAGCATCCCTAACTTACTAGGTTGCTCTGGCTGTATGCCACTACTGAAGCTGTGAATTCAGCTAAAGTAACACAACAGTTGATTAGCTGACTCTGAGACTCACCCTTGGGACTGACTTCCTCTGAGTCAAATGGATTCTGCATAAGAAGGGTAGAAATCCAGATAAAATCAAGGTTCTGTTAGGGTGGAGGAAAGGCACATGGGGGCATGGTTAGTGTGCCATAATTCTCACTATATGGTTTATATAAATAATACTCCATTTTTGCTTTAATACATCTGTGATTGTATTATGAAGCATTATGAAGACAGCCTTCCTATTTTGAAGGCTGAGTCAGTGTTTAAAGGATTTCCTAAACAACGAAGAACATCATATTTTAATTGTCACTAATTGTTATTGGGTTTATGGGGGTTCAGTGGTTGCCCTTTCAACCACTCACCAATTCTCCTATTGGATTTTTCCATTCTTTCATTTCTATAAATGGCTTTGAAGAATATGTGTAAAGAAGATATAAGAGAAGAAGGAATAAAATTAGAAAAAAAGGAAAGTGATGGAGAAAACTCCCTGTAATTGGTAGCATATGTTTAAAGTGGGAACAAAGTTGAAAAGTAACAGAATAATGATAGTAATTCTCCTATGCTCCTACCTCGCATCACCCTGAAGTAATTTAACATTTGAAGTAGGCATGATTTTATCCATTTTATAGATGATAAATTTGGGACAAAGAGAGGTAAAAATTTTTTCCATTGATCCATAATTCTGGGAAATGTCACAGGTATATGATACACCATCCTTACTCTTTCCACTCTTCACACCAACACATTTAAAAACAAATACAAACTCCTGGTAAAACTTCATAAGCTTTTACCCGTATATATATATACCATTTCAAGAATTTTCGTTCTTTTAGGCAACTATAAGGTTTCTATGTCGGAGGCCGGCTCTGGCAGGTCCAGGGGTCTCTGAAGGATGGACGGCGTCGGCGAGGGAGAGAGTGAGAGAGCCCCGAGATTCTTTCTGATCACCAGGCACGCACATCCGCTCTGACTGGGGCTCAACTTTATTTTATAATTAAGTATTTGGGGGAGAGCACACAAGTGGCATTTGCCTTAGACAATGATTTCTGATGACAAACTTCTTTGATACGTAAGAATTTCCCAGAACATAGATTTGTAGAAGACTCATGCATAACTTTTATCGATAGTGATTGAGGTAGGTGATTTAGATGCTTATCCTATGGGGAAGGAAGGTATCTTTAGCATACAAGACAATGTTTTTAGCATAAAAAGGGTGAAGTTACTTCTTTGTGGGCAGGGGTCAAAAGCTTTTTTGTTTAAGGAGAAGTATCAAGAAAAACAGATCTTTCAGGAAACACAATGTTTGCTCCCACAATCACAAAACAAAAAGTTCCTCAATAGTTTCCTTCACAGGGTACAATCAGCATTTTCAAGGCCAGAATAAGTCACTCCAAATACTGATCACAAATGCCTGGGGGGAGGGGTCGATACTCCAAGCAAAAACAATTGGGTGGGGGTGGATATCTGTTCTTAATTCTAAATTAGGCTCTTTGTCCCTGGGCCAGGCTGAGTTGTAACTCTTGTGTTCTCTGCCCTCTTTATTATCTAAGTCTTGGATCTGCAAGGCCCATAGGAAGAGCCTTTGACAATCATCCACAATGTTTTCATCTGCAGTCTCTTTTGAAAAGGCAGGAATATGCTTTTCCTTATGAGGAATCTGTGTGGGGAATATCAGTCTGATTTGGAATATTGTGAGGCCTCGTCAATACCAGCAGCCTCATTTCCAACATGAGCCAGTAGTAGCAGAAGGAGATACCAGTTTTTGTTTCTCTTGGCAGGAGCTGTGTAAACGCTGCCATTTCCTCGCTGTGACTGTCATCCAGCAAGGCCGGTGCAGCTCTCAGCCTTTCTATATTATTAGAAAAGCTTGTAGGATCTTCAAAGCATGGTGAGGTGAAATGGTGAGCAAAATGCGTAATATTGATTTCATAGATAAAAATCACTGCTTGTTACAATGCAACATATATACAAGTGTATTTATTAGGCCATTAAAATTGTTAGGTTCAAAATAAACTTTCCTAAATAGTTAGCATGCAGAAAAACTTTTCTCAGACTCTGAAAGTTACCTTGGAAGGTGTGGGAAATGTGAATAATTTATCAGATAAAAATAATTTCACTGGATATTTCAGGATGTGTGTGTGTGTGCATGTGTGTGTGTGTATGTGTGTGTGTGTGTGTGTGATAGTCATATTGCAATAATACCAACCGTTATATCAACATAATACCAATGTCTTTCTATTATCCTAGTGATATATCTAAAGAATATAACTTAGATTGATCTTTCAGGCTTAATGGTTAATATTCTCCTAGAAGTTATTTCTAATATGTAACTATGATAGGATCTTCTGGTAATAAAATATATGATATGATAAAGGTAATAGGTAACAAGCAGATGAAGGGTAATACAGTAACATTAGGAGAATCTTGAGTCTCTCTGAACAAAAATGAAGTTATAAAAGAGATGGCAATTTATCAAAGCAACGGACTTGATAACACACAATGTACTTGTTCTCACCTCTACTTTTAGGTATCATTAGGATTTAGAGATAGCCTACGTAAAACCTCAAATGAAAGATAAATTCAGGTAATCTATGTTACCTTTCCCTTTTCAGGAACATAATGTTTAAAAATTTTTCCTTATGCTTTCTCATTCACCAATTAACATCAGTTCTGCCATCAACAAACACAATACAGTGCATTATATTACTAGAGATGTTTGAACGAATATCTTTGAATTGTACTTTGGTTCACCAATTAAAGACAGGGACTATGTCTGTGCAAGTCAAATAGCATTGACTTATAGGATCTTATGTACTTGTTCACTGGTTGTAATATTTTTAACTTTGTCATTTATTTGCCTCAAATCTGAATGCTTAATCCCCAATCACACCGCAAATGCATTTATTTTTAAATGTATTTAAACCACTGATAAATAGTGAACACATGGTATTACTGGCCAAACAATGATTCTGTCAGGCTATAACAATAATCTACAATTTATTCCTAAACACCTTCAGAGTAGACATTTCTTACTTGCTCAGCAAATAATACAAATGCATGGCATTGAATCATGTACATGGCAGCACTTAATAACTGAGTGTGGTGTGATCTTATCTGATTTGAATTCCTTAGATTCTGAGAATCAAAGGTATTTATAAGTATTTTACGTCATTAGTTCCAATTTTTTACTGAATGGCACAATTTGTATATTCAAGCTCCTTAAATTCAACAAGTATACTTTCTCAAATTCAGAGTGTCATAAACCCAAATCATTATTTTCATTCTCAGAGTAGTAATCCTCTAAAAGAAATATCTCATTCTGCGACAAGTCTCCCATTATTCCTATTTTCCTAAGGTTTTACCTCTTGGTAGATCCTTTGTAACATCCTTCACATTCATCCTTTCCTTTCAATTCTTTCTTCTACTATTGCCATGAAGCCTTCCCATTTTCATGAACACTAGCTCTTCATCTTGTCAGCTCTTGAAATATATTTTGTAGCCCAAAGTATTTCTAAAATTTTACTTTGCACTCATAGGATGTAGCTCATTCATTCATTAGTTCATTTACCTAACAAATACATTTGATTGCTAAAAAACAAAAAATAAAGTACGATAGCTTACAGGAGATTGAAGACTTAGCATGAGAAATAATATTAGAGTTCAGATTTGAAGAAGGAGTAAAAACTAAGTAAAGGAGTAACAGAATTAGAAAAGACCAGGACTAGAAACAGTACCTGAAAGGTTAGTGTGGTTGAAGCACACACTGTAAAAGAGAGTGATGTGCGAGGAAGTTGCCAAGGAAGGAAAGAAGGGATTTCTGTTTCAGATTTCCCCATTGCTTTCCAGATAAAAGACTAGTTTCTAAAAGCAACATGAAAGGATCCTATTTTCTTCCCACTTCTGGCCCTTCTATTTGAACTAAGATAACATGGCATAGTGATAAAACAAATGAGGGGTCTAATGGACCTGGGCTTGAATTACAATTTCAATACTTGCTACAAATTTGGGGCAAGTTATTTTACCTCTTTGATAACTAGCAAGTTACTTTGCAATGTAATCCTTAACTGTAAAATGGCATTCCTAAGACCTTGCAAGGGAGCTGTTTATGAGTATGAAATAACTTAGCATATGTAAGGGTCGTACTGTTATTATTATTAAGTAAGATAAAATACAAAATTAACAAAATTTCAGAAACAATAAAACTCATTAGAGGTAATATTCTTTTTATTCTATTCATATTTAGTGTCAGAACTCCAGAAAAAAATTATAAAATTACTCTATGGTGTTACAGTTATACTGAACCCTAAAGAAGTTAGATACTGACATTAGACTGTACTCATGATTTGAGAAATTTTACTGAAGAAATTAAAACTATCTTTAAGGGGACTTTCAGCACATATCTTAGTGGTGCTTGAAAAGGAATTAACTGTATGCTCAATGATTTCTATAGTTTATCTTTACACATTTTCTAAAGGAGGCAATTTTATAAAACTTAGCATCAATATTCAGATATAAAATGGCATTAGTGGGTCAATGAGTTTATTTTAATAAACTGTTAAACTATTTCACACCATAGTTTTTCATAGCACTGTCATAAACTTACCATTTAAAAGTTTCTGAACAATTAGAATAACCAGTTAGAAGTCAGGAATTTACAACAATTTTGTTTCTGTCATCTTAGCAATTTTACTGAATATCAATTGACTAAAACTAGTGACTATAGTTACATATACAATTCTCTTTGTATTTAGGAAAGTATTCCACATGAAGCCTATTTCATAAACTATTTATTTAAAATTTTATTCAATAGCATGTGGTAAAAGTTTGAATTGTATAATTAATGTTGTGGTTTGAAGTCCATAATGGAGGAAAGCTGTGTAATTAAGAAAGGCCTGCCATCTGGACAGGTTGTGTTTCACAGGATGACATGACCTTGATGAAACCATTAGGTCCAAATTTCTCACCTAATGAGGCCTAGAAAAGTAGATTAAAACAAAATCCACAAATAATTGCCTTAAACCAACCAAGTAAATAAACACAAAACGAAATCTGAATCTTGCCCTTTACATGTTCAGTGTTTTTCCCCGTGTCTAAGTTATCTACCACTGCTTTCCCAAGTGTTCATTCCAGGAATATCACATTTGTAAAGGCAAAAGTAGCTGACAGCTAGAATCAGATGGACGAAAATAATAAAAAAAATAAATGAATAAAAGTTAATAAGAGTAATGACAAATGTAATTGCCATGTTCCCAGGTCTGAATTAGAGATATACATGTGCTAGAGATTGATCAGTAGTTCATCTGAACAACACTAATAAACACTAAACAACACATAATCTCTAATCTGTAAGTCTCACAAGAACAGGGCTTCTGTCTTAATCATCTTTTGTCCCTGACACTAATGCACTTCTGACAATTTTACTGTAAGTACACATTTTTAAAATTCAATTCCTTCGTTTTGATTTTTTACCATTTCCACAATGACAGATTTCCCTTTATGGAAGTCATATCTGTTTTGTTTTTTAACTTTCATAAGCTAGTGATTTGGCCATTTCTATTTAGGGGTAACACTAACTACTGTAATGGATAAACCTCCATATCTTAGTGGCAAAGTAAGATTAAAAAGTCCTTTCTCACTCATAAAAGCCCAGTGTGGGCTGTCCATGTGGATCAGCTCTCCTCCAAGTAGTGATTCAAGGATCTTGGTTTATTCTACCCCTAGGTCGGTCATCTTGAACACATAACTCCCAAGTTGTCCTTTAGGTTCCAAAGAACCTCAAAAAAGAAGAGTAAGGATGATTCCAATTGTGAGTTTATTGGAAAAGCTTTGGAAGTAGGATTTCTGCTTTAGTTCCATTGCCCAGTATCCAGTCATATGGGCATACTTACCTGGTTGCAATGAAGTCAGATAAATATAACGTGAGTCAATGGGCGTCCAACCAATTTTCACACAATATACAATTAATTTCTCTTATTATTAGTTCTATTTGTGTTGCATTAATTTTCTTATAAAGATTGTAATGATTATCTGGCCTCATCTGTATACTATAAATTCTAAGGAATGATTTACTCTTGTCATTTTTTTAATGTCCAACTGCCTTCAGTTTGTCAGTATTTCCATAGATACATAGTTTGCTCCATACCATTCATGCTTCCAGAAACATGGTAGCTCCTTGGTGAAGCTCTACAGATTTTCTAAACTAAGATCAAAACCATTACTCATCTCCATCACTTTCTATGCCCTTATCTAATTTAATTTGGGTTTTTTTGGATGATGTTTTATTTTATTTTTTAAGCATAATTTATTGTCAAGCTGGCTAACATACAGTGTGCTCTTGGTTTTGTGGATAGATTCCCAGGATTCATCGCTTACATAAAATACCCAGTGCTCATCCCAGCAAGTGCCCTCCTCAATGCCTATCACCCCTTTCCCCCTCTTCCCTGAACCCCCATTTACCCTCTAATTTAATTTTAACCACAGAATTATTCATTAAATGAGTTCTAAATGTAATTATTTGCATATTAATTTTCTTTTATTGCTTGTCTCTTTTACTGTAATACATTACACACCATGAGCATATAATTTGTGGGTCTTCTGATCTGTGAATATCCCTAGGGCCTAGAGTAGTACATTTTTTCTGGTACTCCCTAAGTATTTTAATTAATTTTCTAGTATTCTCCTTCCTGTAGGTAAAGCTTAATGGAATGACTGATATTAATTGTTTTTAAAAAAGCTTCATAGATATGATTAACATTTTCGAAAATACTAAAGGTAAAAGGCATAAAAACTAGAGTGATGATAAAATATTTTCTATACAGTGGTGATTCAAAAAATAACATGTTCAAAATTTTTGATTTTTCAAAAATTATTGATTTGTGATACATAATAATACACCACAGAATCACATTACTGAATGTCTCTGGTATCACCAGCTCTCTTCCTTTAGGTATAGGCATATTTTAATCACATTGAGAATAGAAATAAAAATAATCTCCCAAGAAAATCTCTTAAACAACTTTTGGAAACAGATGAAGACAGTAGCGATCTACAATTTCCAAGAAAATATTTTTTAAAACCCTACTATATTTACCTCCATATTATACTCTTTAGTCATAGAAATAGAAAATAGGAAACATATCTGAAAAATAGCTATTATCATCCTCTTTGCCTTATTGTAATATGTATTTTAATCTTACAAAATTGTTTCTCTGATGTTACAATATTGTGCTGGATAATTCCTCTGGTATTCACTGCCCCTTTTTTAGCAATATCTTTCATATTAAGAAAAAAAATAATTTATTTAGAAATAGTGGGGAAAGAAGTGCACATGTGTTTAGTTTCTGGTCTACAACTTACTGCATGTGTGAACTTGGGCAAAAGAATCCTTGGATACTGTTTTTCCTCCTCAGCACTCAATTTAGTAATTTTTTTTTGTGGATATTGGATAAACTAATATAAAAAGTATGATATCACTCACCATTTCCTCAATAAAAAGCTACAACCTCCCAATTTTCCCTCACATACTAACAATAGTCATGAAAGATTCCAATCATGCAACAGATGCCCCTTTTCATTTCTCTCAATTTACTTCCCCTTTCTGTTAATATTATTTTGTTTTGTGTATTTTTGAAATGCACTACGGTACTCTTTTAATGTGATGCAAAAATGCAAAATGGAATAGTAACTATAAAAACAGATATTCTATTTTGCTACTAAACTGCAAAGTCCTTACCACATCAATATTTTTTCAAATACATTTTTTTAACTTTCAATTTTAAATGTCTATTTTAATAATGCAAATGAGGCTTTTCACAAGGCCTACTTTTCAAATCTATTTATCTTCAGAGAAAAAATGAATGAGATAAGGATTTAATTTGCTTCCTACAGGGCAGATTAAATTGGTTCACTTTATTTCTTATTTCATTATTGACACTTTTTGTCAAAAAGAAGCATTACTTTTAATATAAATCCCAAGATGTGGGAAATACTTTGTTGGATTTAAACTGATGTTCCTGAAGAATTCATAATTACAGCCCTTTTCTTAAGATTTTAATTACTTTTCTAGGATTGGTGTAGCATTATCCTTTGCCAAAATTTTAAATTCTAAAAAAGTTGCTGGTAAATATCTTTTTGAGATTAACAACAACAATTTCACCTCAAATGCAATTTTTTTTCTCACCTAATATCTTCAGCAGTTAAGCCAACATGCAGCAATAAATTGTGAGACAGTAAAGATGACATCAAGTCTTGAATCTGTTCCACTTACACATACACAGAAAGAGGCAGAGATGAGTGTGGTTCATAAGTTATGTTTTGGATTGGGATAAAAATTGAAGAAACACTGTCTTGTGATTTCTGTGCATGGGTGTGTTTAAGAGTGAATATCAGGGGGCGCCTGGGTGGCTTAGTCGGTTAAGCGTCCGACTTTCGTTCAGGTCATGATCTCGCGGTTTGTGGGTTCGAGCCCCGCGTCGGGCTGTGTGCTGACTGCCAGCTCAGAGCCTGGAGCCTGTTTCAGAGTCTGTGACTCTCTCTCTGACCCTCCCCTGCTCACGCTGTCTCTCCCTCTCTCTCTCTCTCCTAGAAATAAATAAAACATTAAAAAAAAAAAAAAGAGTGAATATCAGATAAAAGCATTCTTGAAAATGTAAATGAAATGTTAGTCCCAGAAGAAGATAGCTATGAATCACTGAGGTAAAGATATGCATACCAGGAAATTTAACCAGTGCTATAGTACTGGGTGTCTGAAGTTAAAGGGGCCATAAATGCATATATTGATTTATATTTGCTTATTTATATTAACTTATCTGGCTCACAAGCATTAATTGACTCTTACTTAACATTGATGAGAATGGATCAACCAATATACTATTATGAAAAGATAGATAATCTAATTTGACTAATCTCATTAATTTCTAAAAGTAGTATAACAACTAATTACCTTCATAACTGCTTCAGGACAGAACACAAAACATCTGGGAAAAGAAAGATTTCTAAGACCTCTAAAAAGGTGGCATTAGAATAGAGATGAGACATAGTCACAAGCAATTACGATATAAACTGTAAAATAAGTGCCATAAAAGGTAAAAAAAAAAAATAGTGCTTTTCAGGTTTAGAAGGAGCTGCACTATCATGCTGTGATTAGATAGGAATGAATCTGTGGAGTGGAATGACAAATCCTGGGAGACATATATATAAGATGTGATTGTCAGGAAGAAAGAATAGTTAAGTTTAGGAACTCTACACACAACATGTTCTTGAAACTGTCTGAAAGCCAAACATATAAAAGTTGGAAAAATAGACTTCTTTGTTATAAAAATGAACTGTTATTAGAATCCTAATATACATTCATAGTATTTGCCATATTATTTTAACAAAATAATTCCATCTCCGCAATTTTTAAAATGTCTTGGCTAAGCTTAAGCAACAAGGGCAGAGTCAAGAAAGCATCCTCACTGGCTGATTTCTAGGAAGCTTCTGTTAACCACTCCAAGAACAGGACAATCTCTCCTGATAGGGTACCCACATTGCTCGGACATCATGAGCATCCCTCCCCCTTAGTGAGGTTGCTGCTCTTTCCCTCTCCTCTCCATGCCTCTAGAAATGGGAAACATCTCCCTACATGTAACCAGAGTTCAGCTCAGGACTCCTGGAATATGGGAGAAGAACAGAAGATCATGGAATATGTATAGGATAAAGAAGAAAAAAAAAAGGAAGAAGAAGAAGGGAAAATGAGAGTATGGGAAATTATATCATTTCTGATTCTGATTCAATGTCATTATTTTAAGACCAAATTTTCTTCTCTTTAATATCCAATAACTGCAAGTCTACATACATGTGTTTCTTCTAGTGTAGTTTCTTTGTACGTGAGCAAGGGTCACAAGCTGGCTGGAAGAATTTGGCTTGTAGAGAAGTTTGGATTGGCAAGAAAAAAAATATACAGGTACAAAGAAAAATAGATAGACAGATGATAGATACTAAAGAGAGGTGGGTGGACAGATGGATAGACAGGAACAGAAATGCAGAGATACTGAGACACAGAGATATTAACTTAGATGAAGCCTGCACTCTCCAATATGCCTTTGTTGCTCACATTCACTTACATGACACTGCTACTGCACTCCATTATGTTACTCTCCTTACTCTTGCAAATACTTGGGTTTGGGATCATTGATCTAAACAGCTTATCATTCCTAAGTTTTGAATCTATTTAACCAATTTGTTGATCTGGATTTCTGAACCACTTTATGGTACTCCTCAAGGCATAGTTTCCTTTTTGTGTGATATTTTAATTTCCTTCAGTAAAGGAAATCTCACAGAGAACCCTCACATATAAGCTACCTAAATACGCTCCTCTATATTCAGGATGCTGGAATAGGGTGTGAGCAAGAGGAAAATGTTCATTTTATTGTGCTTTTGAAATATTTTGAAGATTCCATTTAAAAGATGGTGTAGAATTTTTATAAAGAAAAAAAAAAAACCTGAAAAAACAGGCATTCTGACCAAGAGGAACTAACACGTAGTCTCTTTTAAACAGATCAAAATCATTACTGGCCAGATGACTTACAAAAAGATTGGTTTTAACTTGAGAAAGATCTAAGCACCTTTTCACTTTTATTTTATTTTTTTAAAATATTTTTATTTATTTCTAGGGGAGAGAGAGAGAGAGAGAGAGAGAGACAGCGTGAGCAGGGGAGGGTCAGAGAGAGAAGGAGACACAGACTCTTAAATAGGCTCCAGGCTCTGAGCTGGCAGTCAGCACAGAGCCTGATGCGGGGCTCAAACCCACGAACCATGAGATCATGACCTAAGCGAAAGTCGGACGCTTAACCGACTAAGCCACCCAGGCGCCCTGCACCTTTTCACTTTTAATGCGAAAACGTAGGGATTGTACAAAGTATAGGAAGGTCAAGCACTACTAACCAAACAATTTAAAGTATTACTTTTGATAGGGGCATTGCAGGAAATCAAGCTGGAAGAATGAGTGATAGCAGGTTCAGAGAGGCCTTGAACATGAGGCTCAGACATTTTCAGTAAGCCAAGAAATATAGAGGAAAGGCAGAAACTAGCACTCATTCAATGCTTTCTATATGACAACCACTTCCTCAACTCTTATCTAAACCTCAAAAGGAAAATATGACATTGGTGTTATTATCCTATTTAACAATTATGAAATTAGAGGCCAAAATCCCACAGAAGTTAAGCAACTTATTCTAGAGAGGTACAAGTGGCCGAAGCAAGATTTGTCCTCATGTGTATTTGCCTTCAAATTCTAGAATTCTTCCTACATTGGTGAAACAAGACTCATATGACCCAATTCTTGCCACTACACCACACTCTAGTGGATTAGTGTTTATGAATATGCATTACCTCACATGTAATTGATCTATACATTTCCTCCTCCCTTTGACTCTAAATTTATTGTAAACTATTATATCAAATCAATGAATTTGCTTGTTTCTTTGCCTGATACCAATAAGTGATCCATAATCTTCAACTGTAACTGGAAGTAGATTATATTTTACACTGAGTAATCTTAAAGCATAAACTTCAGGCTCATGCACATCATCTCTCGATGTTGAATTTCCTCTACATTCAAAGTTACTTTATTGCTTCCAATTTTTTCTGTTATTCATTAGTGTACTGAATATTTTGAGTTAATAGACTCAGTATTGATTGTACTTGTGGGGTTTAGGGCTGTTCCTAAAAAAATATGAATCAATATCTTCCGCTCCATTTTCCCCTCCAGTGTGATTTGGTTATATGCACTTTAGTATAAACAGCCACGGGCTGGTTATAAATCATTCTACCTATCTTCCTACTGACAGTCCGCAACCAGGTTGGTAGATTTCCCCAAGGGAACAGAAAGCAGGGCAACTCTAGGTCAAGATCTGCATTCCAACTGCAAGTGCTTACAGCTGGAATGTGCCTGCCTTTTAAGGAACAGAAGGAAATGTCCACAGAGAGCTGTTTTAAAAGATGCAATTCAATGTTAAATGTATCCATGCATTTCTGTTTAGGGAGTTTAAATTAAATTACCATTTAAAGTTAACATAGATATCTTATTAATGGCATTGAGACCATCAGCATTTGAATGTTTACAGATCAGGCTAAGAATGTTTAAACAAAGAAACAGTGTATGTAATTTGTAATAGTGTGCAAATATGATTATACATGCCTATCACATCTCACTTGCTAAAAGTATATATTTTATCAATCCTCCATAAAAGCAAAGCATAATGATTTCTATAAATTACAAGTGTTAATAAACATTATACTGACAAAACATACCATCCTTCAAATATGATATACCTTAAAATTGCACAGCACACTTATTTTTTTGTAAGTACTTTCACATCACTGACAAGTACTCTTGTTTTAAAGGTGAAGCGCACTTTTGTCATCCATACCTGGTCCTACCTATGACACACATTTTCAAGGATTAGAGATACAATCTCTCCTTGAATAATATTTTTTTCTGGAGACGCTCATGAGGCAAGTAAAGATCAAATTTACAATCTTGATCTCAATATAACCATATCTGCATAATCCAACCTCACTAATCTATTGGAATAGAAATTTACTGTATACTTGCAACACTAATTAAACAATCAACCTATGCTTAGCCATTCCAGAACATGAACTTCTAAGAGAAAATGGAGAAAAATGCAGTATACACAGGGGTGAAGCTCAGGTTTTAGGTATTCAGGTATCTTGCTCTGATCTAAAGTAAGCTTGAGGGAATGTTTTATCCTCTAAGTATTAGTTTCCTTATTTTTAAAATAAAGATAAAAATTGTACCTAAGTGTGTGGCCGTGCAGGTTAAACATGGAAATGTAAAGCACTTAGTTTTGGCATGTAGTAGGTGCTCAATAAATGCTCTACCATCAGTGATTTTCATGTTTCACTTGCAGATAACTAAAATAAAAAATAAATCTGGTCATTTATTTTTTTTAGTTTAGTTTAGACAGGATATCTTTTGGTCTTTTATTTAATGAGGGCTTTTGACTGTCAAAGGCTATCATGTGAATGTTTAGTATCAAAGTTCCCCAGACTGTTGTCTTTCTCAAAGGCAGATGGTAAATCTGTCAGCAGTAGCATTTGGAACAACAGCAACCCAGATGCTTTTAAGCACTGCGTGTGAAGCTGCTCCTCCCATGAAGAGTACTATTGGGCTAGATGCCAAAGGAAGGTCCCCAAGGCAATTAGCTGCTTCTAAATCTAACTTTGGCTGTCTGGAAAGTCAAATGAATGCAGCTTGCTTAGCCATACACCATTTAATGCAAAGAGCATGCTCCTTATTTATAATCAAGCCTGTCTTCCATATTTCAATCTAGCTATATTCTAACAAGAAATTTGTATGATCTTTATTGTTCATAGAAGAAGGATTTGCATTACTTTATAGATATTAGTGTCCTTTGTAGATAAAGTAGACCTATTAGACTTAATGACCACTTACCTGTAATTATTTTGCACATGCACAATTATCTTTAATGATTCATAATAAACTCAATGTTTATGAGTCCCTAGGTATAATTTAAGCTATGATGAGTACAGTGAGCACAGGAAACCTACTTATAAGTCCCGGGTGAAGTCATCAGTCTCTTGTTCAATATTACTAGAATATTCCATAAAATGATAAAAGGAGTAGAAAATAATGTCACCCAATAGAAGTAAAGTAATATTTATATTTACATAAATATTCCTATCTTTAAAGAGCATATTTTTAAAGCATATCGATTCATCAACAACTACTTGTAGTTTTTGACAAAGTTCAATAAAACCAAAATATTCATTGCACATTCACTATGTATCAAGCACAGCTATAGGCACTGTGAATTAATTTTCTCTGAACTTCAAAAACACTTAAAATAGTTTATGATTCCCTTTGTATAGGAAAGAGACTTGACCATGGCCACAGAGCTTAGTAGATGCTAGAGAGGATAATTGAATCATGGAAGTTTTCTGTTCCAAAGACAGTGCCTTTTTGATTATATCATTCAAAGAAGAAATAGGTATTTTACCTTTTGCAATGACAAGCTTCTCATATTTGAAGGCATAGTTCATTTTTTATTAAACATCAACATAACTAGACTCATGGTGTGGATGTGGGATAAAGTGTGAAGGCATTAGGGACAGACAGCACTGGTTTTAATTATGCCTCTATGACATATTTAAAGTATGTATATCCTCCTCTATGAAGAGATGAAGATACTTATCTTAACGAGGTGTGGCAAGGACTGAGAAAGCAATTAAGGGTTGCATGGTACCAGGATTACACAGATTATAAAGTGAAGCTCAAAGAATTTAAATAACTCAGTGAGAGTCACAAGAATTTGTAGCAGAACTGCATTAAAACCCATACCTTCCAGATGCATTCAAATGAGGGTAATTGTAGATGATAAAATCTAAATACATTATAAAAAAATTAGGTATTATTCTCTATTGTAAGAATGACAAAATTGTAAGAAATAATAAAGTAATAAAAAGTCATTTAAAAAAAAGGGGGTTCCTGGGTGGCTCAGTTGGTTAAATGTCTGACTTCGACTCAGGTCATGATCTCATGGTTTGTGAGTTCGAGCCCTTTGTCGGGCTCTGTGCTGACAGCATAGAGCCTGGAATCTGCTTCGAATTCTATATCTCCCTCTCTTTATCTGCCCTCCCTCCCTTGCTTGCACTCTGTCTCTTTCCTTCAAAAATAAATAAACATTAAAAATAATAATGATAAAAAGAAACAATATCCTCCAGAATACATAAAAATAGTATTTAATGTATGATATCATTTATATTGAATGTGTGTTGTTATATATCTACTAGAGATATTATAGAGAAAGAAAAAGAAAATAAGAATGGAAAGATATACCAAATTATAACTGATTTTTACTGTTTAGTTTTTTTCTTACCTGTAGTTTGCATCCATATATTTTCCATAATGAAAACATTTCTTGGATTCTTACTCTAGGAACATGATCTGAAGTAATTACATTCTGAGTCTCCATTTCATTTCCCTAAATATGCCTTTTCATTATATCCTGCTCATTTTATCTTGAAAACTGAAATGTTCTTAAACTTCTAATTTGCACTGAAAGTTGATTTTTTTTCCTGCTTATGGTTGTCACTTACTAAAGGGATATTAAAGCAATGGCTAGGATTAGCTCTTGCCATGCCTCAAGGAGGAAACTGAGCCAGAACTTAGCTATGGAAATAAATATTGCCTTCTACTATGCATGGCATTAATTCATAGCTAACTTTACTGTACATAAGACTCTTGTAAGATATCAGTGAAAATTCGGTCAATGGCCTACTCTCAGACATTTTGATCTCATAGATAGAGAGTGGGTTCTAGACTCTAAATCTTTCAAAAATTCTCAAATGATCTGGTTAAAGGTCCTCAGGACTCTCACTGAAGGTCTGTTCTATAAGAATTGACTTTTCAACTGTTGTTGGCGTACCAATGAATACAATGTTGCAGTCATATACCTGGGCATAAATAGATTGTGTTTTAATAAGAACCAGAGGTAACTGAAGAAAAGACACACACACACATATTTTTCAAGAATAGATTCTTATTATATCAGTTAGAATGGTACTGGTTAATTTGCAGTAATAAAAAATCCCAGTATGTCAGTGAATAACACATCTTTTTCTCATTCATGGTATAGGCATAATATAGCCCAGCATTGAGTTTGCTTGTTGTAGTCCACACAAAGACATACTGATGGAAGTTTCCAAAAATCACCTCAGCAATGGTAAGAAACGTGATATATCACAAGGTGGCATTCAAAACTTCTATCAGAAACTGTACTATAGCTTCTACTTATATTTTATGTTATAGGAAATCACGTGGTCATTCTAAAACCAAATGGGATGGGAAAATTCACTTGGGGATTATGGGTTCACAAGGAAGATGTCCAAAATGGTGGATATTTTAATGACTATCTCACATGTAAAACTCAAACATCACAACATAATGTAGTAGTTACAAAACTCACATGGGGAGTCTCAAGTCTCAGAAAGTAAATCCTAGCTGTACCACTTACTAGCTCTCTGAATCTGATAAATCACTTGACCATCATAATCCTCAGCTTATTACCCCTTGAGTCTTCTAGCTTGGTTAAAAACCAATGCATACATATATATGAAGAATGTTGTACAGTATCTAGCATGTAGTATGAACTCATGAGTATTAGTCTTATTCATAATTATGAGGTATAATAGATGCACGAAAGGGTGCCTGGGTGGCTCAGTTGATTAAGTGTTTGACTTCAGCTCAGGTCATGATCTCATGGTTTGTGAGTTTGAGCCCCACATGGAGCTCTGTGCTGACAGTTCAGACATTGTAGCCTGGTTTGCATTCTGTGTCTCCCTCTCTTTCTGCTCCTCCCCTGCTTGTGGTCTGTCCGTCTGTCTCTCTCAAAAAATAAACATTAAAAAACTTTAAAAAATAGATGCATCAAGATATTCATATTCTGAATTAAGTTAGTATGAAAATGTAAATGATGCTTATTATCACTAATACCAAACATTTATTTAGCTCTGAGTATTCACAGGGCACCAGACTAGGAAAAGTGAAGGACACAAAAATAAATGAAATACGCCCTCTGATAATGAAGTTTACTACAATCTATTTGAGGAATCAAAAAATTAGGGAATCAACACTAGACAGTCTAGTGTAATAATATGAAGGAGAGATGGAAAGCTATGAAGAAGATGAAATCAGACTTGAGAAAATGATAAGTATTGTTTGGAAGAAATGCATTTCTGTTAGTATTGTGAAACAAATGTATTTTATTTAAAAAAATTAATGCTTATTTTTGAGAGAGAGAGAGAGACAGAGTGCAAGCAGGAGAGGGGCAGAGGGAGAGAAGGAGACACAGAATCCAAAGCAGCCTCCAGGCTCTGAGCTGTTAGCACAGAGCCCAAGGCAGGGCTCAATCCCACAGACAGAGAGATCACAACCTGAGCTAAAGTCAGATGCTTAACTGACTGAGCCACCTAGGCATCCCTATTTTATTATTTTTTTAAGTTTATATCTTTATTTTGAGTGAGATAGAACACAAGCAGGGGAGGGGCTGAGAGAGAGAGAGAGACAGAGAGACAGAGAGACAGAGAGAGAATACCAAGCAGTCTCCACGCCATTAGCACAGAGCCAGGTGTGGAGATTAAATCCATAAAACTGAGACCATGACCTGAGCCAAAATCAAAAGTCATATACTCAACTGACTGAGCCACCTATGAGCCCCAAAGAAAACTTTTAATATAAATAAGTAGCCAGTAGAGAAAAATGGAGAAACACTCAAAGACAGGAGATGATTTTAGAGGAGACAGATGAAGACAAATAGATGGCTGAAAGAGAAGATACAGATATAAATAGAACAATAGATGGAAGGACAGATGCATTGATGGATATAGGGCATAGCCTACAGATACTCTCTTTAAGAGATTAGTTGGTTTTATTACCAGCATGTCATTGAAGGATTCCCCTCACATTGGCTAGAGTCACTCTCATCAGTTCAGTAAAGACTCCACATTTCCATATACAGATTTGAGTATAAGTTGAGAACTGTGGCAAGCATATTGTCTTCACTTTGGTAATTGGGTTATTCTATTTTCTAAATTCCATTTGCATGTTGAGGGGTGTTTTGTGCAGTGAGTCACATTCTCCAAATTACTGTTGCACTCTCAGCACTTGAGTTTGAGGAAAGACGTCCAGGAAAAGGATGGAAGTTACAGAATAGTGTCTCAGAGATTCAGGCATGCAACAATTTCCACAGATGTTGAGGATGGCAATTCGCCACAGGGAGAAACAAGGTCATTCATGCACCATTATCAGAATTGTGATGCGCAGATTGTGAGCAGACAACTTAATGTCTCTCTGATTCAACCAGTCATTCTTCTTGTCTTCCAAGTGCTTTATATTCAGTCATTGTTGAACTCTATAAAGTCCTTTGAATACACAAAAACTATTAAGATATACTATCTCTTGTATTAAATTGAAAGATTGAAATCATTCAGAATTCTACTCATAAATGTCTTCCAGCCAGGGAGCTACTTAGCTTGATATATAACTTAAATGGGCCTAGACACCATCAGATATGAGATTGAGGCCTCAAGCTATCTAATGCCAGAAGAGAAAGTCCCTTTTCTCAGTAGGTGAGGTATCAAATACAAAACCTTTTATATTCAATTATGGCACTAGAACTCCTGATTGAAGCATTTCTATTACTGCCTAGGAAGCAGGCCAACCTTGCCTGTAGTATAAATTAATCAATTATATTTCATTTAGATGCTTTTTATTTCATGATTCTCAGGGTTCCTTATCAAGGCACTTACAGTATAAACTCAGCCATTCAAAGAGTGGACATTAAAAAAATCAGACAAGTGAGCATTTTTATTTAGAAGATGAAATAAAATGGAGGAGAGCAATTGCAAAAGTTTATCACACAAAACCTAACAATTGAAATAAGTATTTATAACTAAATAGCCATTACTTTCTCTGTACCTTCAGTTTCTCTGTAAATGTAAAGCTGCTCTAAAAAATAAATTCTATTAACTTAAAAATCATGCAATTACCAATTGCCTATAATACACACCTAAAAGAATCAGATATAGAAAGTTAGCTCATGTGAAAAAAAAAAAAAAAGAAAAGTAGCTACTCTTAATACTTCCATAAACTATGATTACTTGTACATACACATTTACCAATGTTTAACATGTCCATGGTATCAGAAAAAAAATTGAAGCACATGGTGAGGTGAATTGGAAAACCATTAACAAAATGTCTTCCTCCCTCATTAGGCATTTTAAGTAATTTGAGGATTTCCAAAGCATTAGGAAAGTTTAGGCCCGATTACCTTTTCTAAAACTCAGACTTCCACCATTGGTAAAATTTGGATCTTTTGTAATATAAAATGATTTGATTGAACAAATAAAATATCTAACATGACATTCTGTAATGTATTTGCAAATATTTTCTGATATCTTCCTTTTGAAAGGTTCTGTGGGGAAACAAAGATGAAAATAACATCTTAATCACATTAGAAGTTTTTAATCTAGGAGTTCAGACGAAAAATGAACATCTATGACTAAATATCAATCTGTATTTAGAAGCCTTGGTGGTCAAGAGTTATGACAGGAAAATTCATAAACACTGCTCAAGAGTGAGCACTAAACATAGCTGCTTCTCTTAATACTGAGCTACAATAAATCATTGCTTTAGCTCAAATTCCATACAGTTTATATTGAAATGATCAATATACAGGAATAATTATGAAAGAGAAAAACAATGTATTTGCAAGCCACGATTCTTAATGGTAAAAGACTCAGTACTGCCAAGAAATAAGAAACCTCAAGAGACCCGAAGTATGTTCATCGTTTAAGTTGGAGGATATGGACATATGGCAATCAAATTCCTGATCAAAATGTTTGGAGGCACTTTCATGCCAAAAATACTCTATTGAGCGTCATCTATTTAGACACTCATATGCCTCCAGAATATGTTGGCCAATGAAACATATTTCCATTTATGTCCTGCCAAGTCTCACTCATTAGCTAAATATTCTCATTTTGCAGCTTTTATAAAAAGGACTCATAGAACCATGTTTCAAAGTTAAGATTTTTATGATTTGTTTTGTTCGTTTTTAACCTGCAATGTTATCAAAAGTACTGCAACTTATTTTTTAAACTTTAACTTCATCCTTGCCCTTCACTACATCCTTGATCACAGATGCCAATGAATTTTAAAAGATATTCATTGGGAATGTTCTCTGGTATTGTCACTCTGCTCATTTGCAATGATATAATCAAGAAATCAGGAAGAATAAAAGCTAGTACACCAGGATATGAAACAAATGGATCTGAATAATCCACCTATAGGTAAATCACAGTAGAATTCAAATGCGTTTGAAAAATGTAAACAAACTACTTAGTTCTTTGGTCCAGTTTTATCATACCATGAATATAGTTTCTGAATTTTATTTATTTTGAGAGAGAGAGGGAGACAGACAACATGAGCAGAGGAGGGGCAGAGAGAAGAAGAGAGAGAGAATCCCAAGCAGGCTCCACACAACCAGTACAGAGCCCAATGTGTGGCTCAAATCCATGAACAGTGAGATTATGACCTGAACAGAAATCAAGAGTCCAATGCTTAACTGACTAAGCCCTCCAGGTGCCCCACAGTTCTGTTTTTATTTATTTTCAGAAAAAGAAATAGAAAGAGAGAGAGAGAGAGAGAGAGTGAGCGCATGAGTGGGGGAGGGGCAGAGAGAGGGCTAGAGAATCCTAGGCTTCACACTACCAGTATAGAGCCCTACATGGGGCTCAAACCCATGAACAATGATATCATGACCTGAGATAAAGTCAAGAGTCAGATGCTTAACCAACTGAGCAACCCAGACATGCCTTTGGTACCATATATTTTTACCCCAGTTTTTTGACATGTTGTTTAAATTCAAGTTCCTCCATTTTTCCTCTGTAAAGGGTGTGTTTGGCCCAATAGAAGTTGAAACCCATTTTCAAATTTCTAGGAGGTTGCATACATCTAAGCAGGATAGACTTAGGCCTTGTATTCTCAAATATAATCTGTTGACTTTGAGTTTATCAAATGGGAGTTCACCATGGGTAGCCTGACCTACTCAGCTTTGCTCTTAGACATAATCAAAACACTGAAGTGAGAT
This sequence comes from Hyaena hyaena, assembly GCF_003009895.1. Taxonomy (NCBI): domain Eukaryota; kingdom Metazoa; phylum Chordata; class Mammalia; order Carnivora; family Hyaenidae; genus Hyaena; species Hyaena hyaena. Next base: position 1,557,553 of record NW_024081073.1, on the reverse strand, counting down.
TCTTCTCTTGGTCTTAAAGGAGAAAACTGCCACATTTGTAGAGAGAACTATGTGGCAGGGGCCTCTAGAAACTAAACAACCTCTAGTTATCATCCAGTAGGAAAGCAGAGACCTCAGTCTTACAGTCACCAAGTTCTGCCAATGTACTTGGAAATGGAGCTCGAGTTCCAGATAAGAATGCAGCTACACTGAACCTTGATTTCAGGCTTGTGAAACAGTGAAAAGAGAACCTAGTTACAATATGCCTGGACTTCTGATCTACAGAAAATATGTGATAATAAATGAATGTTGGTTTAAGCCACTATGTTTGGGATGACTTATTTTTTACATCACTAGGTTTGTGGCAGCTTGTTGAAAATTCCAATCAGGCATTATCAAAGGGATGGCCAAAGCCAACCTAATATGAAAGATGAAAGTTTCATAGAGTTAAACCTACAGCTCAATAGGATCAATGGGGTGGTAAATGCCACATAGCCCATAAGATTTAATTCTCAAAATATGCAAAATAAAAATAATATTTGCAAACATTCTGAAATTCTTTAACTAAACATGCTTTTTAAGAACTAAAATTGGGTCCTGACTCAGTCCATGCTCTTTATGGATTATGCTGTGTTTACAGTTTTTTTAAAGCAATGATAGTATGCCTATTCTAGAATATGGGAATCATATCATACTCATAAACTTTAATGAGTTACTCATTTAGAGACCAAAAATGAAATATAAGAGAAACATGTCTGAAATCAACTTACGTGAAGGGGTAAGGTCCTGTCTGTAATCTTAAATTCAAATTTATGCCAATACAAACTAGGAGATAAAAGTTTTTACTGCATATATAATACAAGTTTGTATAACATCAATATTAGGTGTAAGTAAAAATGGTAATAATAACCATAAGCTGTGTGTATGTACATATATATGTACATAAGTACTATACATATATATGTATATATAGTACTATATAATTTTTGTAGTTCTTTCACAAACAATGTCTCCTTTTATGTGAGGCCTAAAAATTAATATTATTCCAATACATTTATTTATTTGACAAATAGATTCTAATATATGCCAGAATTGCTGGTGGTTAAGTGGACATACAGTAGCTGTAGATGAGAAGAAAATTTACCTCTACTCTGTTAGTTTCTATAAGTGGGGCCTATAACTCATACTGATAAGATAATTAATGAAAGAAAAGAATGCCAGTTTTATTTAATGTTAATGTTTTTATGTTCATAAGGGCTTCATGCTTCATGGAAGTAAAAGACTAAAAGAAGTAGTTGGACTTGAGGGCTAATATACCATTGCAACAAAGGGTGATAAGTTGTGGAGGAGTGATTAGCCAAGAAAAGGGGATTTGGGCTTCTTGGGTGATCAATGGTGGAAAAGTAAACATATGGGGAAACTAATGACTGGTAAAGAATATTTAGTATGGTTTATTTATGCAGCCTCATCTTAGTGCTATCTCCCTCTGTGGTGATGGGGGCCACTTTCCTCCTACTGGTATTATAGGGGGGGAATGTTTCAACAGGGGAATGTATGCCCTGCTTTTAGGCAGATGGTGGGGGGTGGCATACAGCTTTTCCTGTGTCAGCTTTTTCTCAGTTGTCTTAAGTTCAAAATGATCCATATGCCAAAGTGGCACATTTTGGGGTAACCTGATTTTCAGCGAACAGACAAAATCACTGTAGAATGGGAGAAAAAGTGCATGTGCTTTTAGAAAAAGACTTTGGGATCTTTGCATCTGCTTTCCCCCTTCCACAGATCACTCTTTATCTTTCTCATCCCAACACTTACATTTTTATTCTTTCGTGTTTCATTTTACATGTCACCATTAAAAGATTTTTCTGATCAACCAGAGTAAATTAGTTTCTTTAGGTTATTTTTTTAATCATAAACTGTACTTAAGCTTTAGAAGCCACATTAGGGACTTGTCATTTTGTTCTAAGTTTTTTAAAAAGTGATGGAAGATGATCCTCAGCTTGCAAGTCAGGAAACAGAATCTCAGCGAATAAAGTGACACACTAAATGTCAAAGCTAGTAAACAGCACCATTGGGACTTAAATTCTATCATACAGATTAAAAATTTTTGTTTTTTAATATGCTATTCTGTTATAATAAACTCCTTAGAGAGGTCTTTCTTTCTTTCTTTCTTTCTTTCTTTTTAATTTTTAATTTTTAATGTTTATTTATTTTTGTAAGACAGAGACAGAGCATGAGCAGGGGAGGGGCAGAGAGAGAGGGAGACACAGAATCTGAAACAGGCTCCAGGCTCTGAGCTGTCAGCACAGAGCTCAATGTGGAGCTCAAAGTCACAAACTGTGAGATTGTGATCTGAGCAGAAGTCGGATGCTTAACCGACTGAGCCACCCAGGTGCCCCTAGAGTGATCTTCCTTAAGTGGGAGTGACATTTGGTAATGTCTGGAGACACTTCTGCTTATTACCACATTTGGTGTGTGTGTGTGTGTGTGTGTGTGTATGCGTGTGTATGTGTTGTAGGGAGCATTAGTCTCACTGGTGTCTAGTGAATCCAGTACAAGGATGCTGCTAATAAACACCCTACAATACACAGGATAGCTCCCATAACACAATATTACTTAGCTCCAAAAGTCAATTGTACCACTATTGAGAAATAATACTTTAGAATGATTTTAAGAATAAAAGCAATACTTAATTATGTCATGTATTTTAGACATACTGAGTATAAAAATAACACCAAAGTTCTATTACTCCAAAGACTTGCATAGTTCAATGTGAAGTAATATCAAGTAAATAAAGTACAAAGGTATGTAGAATTCTCTGAAATTGAATTCATGGTTTGATTTGACAAATGTATATTGAGTATCTACTATGTGTCAAAAACCAAGGAAGGTATATGTGCATTTTGCAGCACCTTTAAAGGATTGCCTTGGATTTAATCTACACTCATAGCAGACATTTTATAGGGAAGCATATGTTAATTTGAAGATCAATGTCTAATTTTGCCATTCAGAAGACTTGAAAATGAAATTGTCAGTCTTCATATCCATGAAAGTGTGAGAACTGTATTTTAAAAGCAAACATCTATTATAAACTATCAGATAAAAGTCACAAACATTTCAAGCCTATGAAGTAGCCCAGAAACAACTGTTTTTTTCTACCATTCATGACTGTGAATAAGTGACAACGTCACATGCAAAAATGGATAAAAAAGTTCACTCAGAGAAACAGGTCAGTTGAGGTAGGACATCTATGGCCACTTCGGAAAGACATAGAGGCTCCTGGACAAGCAAAGGCTCCTGAATGCAGCCTGCCTGCAGACGCCATGTGCAGATTAGACAGCCCTCCAAGCACCATCAGAGCAGAGTGGCCCAGCACTCAAATAAGGTTTTGGGCCCAAAACTTTGGTGGAGAATGGCTAGCAGCAGCAGACACTCCACCTAGCATCGTTCACCAGTCAAGCACAATCCTTTTATTTGTAGCAAGGAAAGACTGGTTGAACATTTGCCTTTGCATTCTCTAATTACAAGCCCCCCCTACAACCTCTCAAAATTAGCCATCAGAGATGAAGAAATTAGCTAAAAAGGTTGTTTTAAACAATGGCAATCTAAATATATATATATATATATACACACACACACATATATATATTCAATAAGCACAGATCATTTTTTCTGGATTAAGCCAAATCAATTTGCACATATATCTACTGCTATAAAAAGCTATATTAATACTTCAGTCTAATTGTTTTTCACTAGAGAAATGATCTCTTCATGATATTCTTGCCTTTAAAATTGTTTGTCTATTTCTCTTAACTTGAGCCCTAACGATGTCTTGATTAAAAGCATGGAGCTTGTTTCTCTTGTTTAAAACTGTATGCCTTGAATCCAGGAGTATGCCAGAACCTGCCACATATAAGTGCTTGATAAATATATGCTAAATGGATACATGAAATGGAAGGAGAAATATTTGAAATTTTATTACCAATGTGTATGTATCAGGATTACATGAAATCCCTATTAGTCAGCTACCATTGCCATAATAAAGCACCATAGACTGGTGGCTTAGCAACAGAAATGTATCTTCTCGTAGTCATGGGAGCTGGAAGCCCTGGATCAAGACGTTGGCAAGGTTTTTGTTTTGTTATGTTTTGCTTTTTCCTGAGCCTCTAGCCTGTGTTTACAAATGTGTGTCTTTTATCTGTGTTTTTACATGGTCTTCCTTTTGTATGTGTATCTATGTTCCAATCTTGTCTTTTTATAAGAACACCTATCGTATTAGATTACATCCTACCCTAATGACCTCATTTTAACTTGATTACCTCTTTAAAGGTCCTATTTTCAAATGAAGTCACATTCTGAGGTACTGAGGGATGAGGCATCAACAAATGAATTTGAGGGAACAACACTTTTCCTCATAACAAAATCTATTGCAAAGCGATGGCACTTTTTTGCAATATTTGGCTATTATTCATGTGGCTATTAAGCACATTTCATGTTACAACTATATGCAGGTATCTGAAATTTTGTAGATTGAAATTATAATGAACACTATTCTAAGTGTTTGATTTATCAGTTTCATAATTGATAGTAACCATTTTTTTCACAGAGTCCAAAAAAATAAGATCTCATGTTAATTAAGCTTAAAGCAAACAAGGTAAGTTTTAAGAACTGGAATTATAAAATTATATGTGCTTAAATTTACTAGAAAATTTTAGTTTATTAATTTGAGAGATATTATATATATATAACGTATAACATAAGAAATTATAAAGCACAGTGTCTACAATAAAGGATGTTTTCTAAGTAAATGTGCTGTGTATCTGGTTAAACATGTAAAATATTTGAAGTAAAGCATAAGAGTAAAGTGCTTTATTTAATCACTTAAAAATAGGTTTTCTTTTTTTGTCTTTTTTTTTTTTTAAACTTACTTATCTATTTTGAGAGACAGAGAGAACAAGAGCAGGGAGGGGCAGCGAGAGAGGGAGAGAGAGAATACCAAGCCGACTCTGTGCTGCCAGTGCAAAGCCCAATGCAAGGCTTGAACCCATGAAATTGTGAGATCATGACCTGAACCTTAACCAGGAGTTAGACACTTAAACAACAGAGCCACCTAGGCACCCCAGAAAGATCCTAATTTTCAAGTCTAAGTATCTTACAATTTGAAATTTAAAAACTCTACACATTTTTTTCATATTAATTCTTGTGAATTTTTTCTGATAAGCGTGCATATATATATTAAAGCTACCCTCCAAATAAGAAAGAATTAGCATTTATAGTTATTTAATACATTTTTTTAAAAAGTTCTTTAACTAGACTTCACACCTAGCATGGAGCCCAACACAGGGCTTGAACTCAAGACTCTGAGATTGAGACCGGAGCTGAGATCAAGAGTTGGAGGTCTAAATGACCAAGCCACCCAAGTGCCCATAGCATGTATGATTATTAACTGAAATAAAAAAACTGTCTTTACCTGAAATTATAATGGGAAATTATTTTGAGAGGCACTAAATAGGGATATCTTAAAAATCAGTCATGAAAAATATTCACAATAAGAAGCATTTATAAATATATTTCCCAGAACAAAGGTGAGACAAAGCAACACATTTTACATACCACTCACTAAAATACAGAAAAATTTAATTGTGGGTTAAAAGGAATTAATGCACATATCATTTTAGAGTTTGCAAGTGTTTTCTGTTCCGGAAAGCATTCATTGCAATGTTCATCATTCATGCAAATGTTAGGGGCATCTTTCTTAAATACCCTGAAGATTTTCAGTTGAAGTTTTCAGTTGTGGCCTAGGTTTAGGTACTTTAAATTCAGGATTTTATAAAGATAAGAAAATGAATAATTGGGGAATTTGCTTGGCTGAATTGTATCCTATAAAATTCATATCTTGAAGTCCTAACCTCCAGTACTTCATAATATGATTGTGTTTGAAGTCATAGGTGGGTCTTAATCTAATATGACTAGTACCCTAATATTGTCTAATAAGACAATAGGATACAGACATATAAAGAATGAGTGAAGACAACATAAGGACATGAGAAAACAGCCATCTCTACATCAAATTAAGAGGCTTCAGAAGATACCAAACCTGCTGACATTCTGACCTGGGGCTTCTAGCCTATGAGAAAATGAATTTCTATTGTTTAAGAAATTGGGTCTGTGGTATTTTGTTATGGCTGCCTTAGCAAACTAATACAAGGACCTTTGAACCTGAACTACAAAATAAAAACACACATATATAGGTATATAGATAACGGATGCGTGATTATTTATAAACAAGGTACTGATGCACAGTATCTTTCTGATAATAAATTCTAATTCTTCCTTTCCAACGAGTTTTGGCAATTTTTATCCAGGTAGCATCTCCAATACTTGTCTAATTTTCAAGAAGATTTTCTATTTTTCCATCTATTTTGCCATTATGCAGACTTTTGTCCATATTGTTCACATACCACTCTAGCCTACAGCAAAATAGTTCTTTAAAAAGAACACATATAATATTACATTTATATCAAATTCTAGAAAATGCAAACTATTCTATTAATGATAGAAAGATCAGTGGTTGCCTGTGTGTAGGAGAGTATGGAGGGACAGGAGTAATTAGAGCATGACTTCCAATATCAGCTGAAATTATTCTTTTTCAATATCAAATAAGTCATTCAATTTTGGTTTCCAAATAGAGCCTTAATTGACTACTTCTCTATCCGTAACTTACTCACGTGTTCATATAATATTGGAATAGAAGCTTTTCTATTTCAATAGCTCTGAAAATGCTTGGTGTGTACGCTTAATTTCTCTCTCCCTCTCTCTCCTTCTCTCTCTCTCACACACACACGTTCACACACACACAAACACACACAATGGGTTTTTAAAATCTGAATTAAAGCTCTCTACTTCACACCATTACATTTCCCTATGCCCAATTCTGTATTTCTGTGAATGCACCTTTGGGAAAGTAAGGTTTTATAGTACCTGATTTTTGTTTTCTAAAGGGAAAAAAAACCTTGTAAATTGAGAACAATTGCCAATTACTTAGCTAATACTTGGAAACTCATGAAGTCATGACACTGCACAGAAGTCTTTGAATTCTTTGACATGTTTTTGTTCCTAATGTTCAAACACCTTTCCAGAATGGAATTTATTGGATACATGTTTAAGGCTGCTTTCTTGCGGGCTGTGATATCATTGTAGAATTTATTCATATACTAACTCTGTGAAGTGAAACTGGCTATTTCCATTTTGCATTTCTCTGTAAGACCTTCCAAAAGATTATGACTTGCAGTAGCTTATGTGGAAATTATGAGAATTGGAGAACTTCTGGTCTTTCCAATATACTTTTTTTCAGTTTCTTTTTCCATCCAGTTTATAATATCTACTACACTTAAAGAATGTTTTGGTCTCGATTTCAGTAATCTATGCTTAATGTCATTAGTATATCCAGACAAAAAACCCTGAAAAGTTCATTCAGATGTATTTAAAAAATTATTTAGCACCAAAAGTCCATAATTGACATGATGATTATTACACCCACCCCTGAATATAGACTTTTTTTTTTTTACTCATTATCCATTTGCTTTGGACTTTTGTTTCCTAAAGAATTAATCATTGAACAAGGCTCCTATTTCCATAACTTGTTTTGTGACTTGATACATTTTGTAATTCTATTAAGAAATATACTATAAATATCTGTAATTCTCCAAAACAACCTGCATTGATTTCATAAAATAAACAACGTATGTGTAAAACTTTTCACTAGAATCCTTTTGAAGTGGCCTCAATATTGTATTCATTTGTAAGAGAAAGAATTAACTCATTTTTGTCTTTTTGTATTCTCAATAAAATGCTTTCTTACTATCTGAATAACAGACCTAGACAAGTCACCTTCTAGGCAGAGGCCTTATTTCATTTTTAGTTTAAAATTACATTTCTCATATCAATTCATACTTTTTAATGTACTTCTAAAGACTGTATTCTGCAAAAAGAAAAAAAAAGTCAAGAGTAAAATGGACCTTTAATTATTTAACTAGGCCTTATATATAGTTCATAGTTGACCTGGCTTATCAAGGATTAGAAACTCACAAGTTTATTTTCCCCCAAGAATACTGTTTGCTTTAAAACACTGCAAACATCTTTATGAGTTAAATTGACATTAGCATCATGTCATATAAATGTATCTTTTTTCATAACCCAGAAGAGATTTATGATTTGTGATTTAAAACATCTTTCCTTTGCCTCTCCATAGCCACAGAGTCCTTCATATCTCATCTGAAATTAGCACCATTTTTCCCTCTTTCATTAAACAAAATCTAAGCCACAGTATTTTAAAAGATTCAATTAAAAATATGTTTTTCAAAAGGGAAATGATGGCTCTTATGTGGCCTTCATTAGAAGAGATGAGTTTATCAGATGTGTGAGTCAAACTGTGAAAGGCATAGAGAAAATGGCTGTGTACCTAAAGCAGGTGACTCAAAACACTCTAACCCTCGGTTTCCACATCTTCACATTGGAAGTGGCACTAACCAGCTTACAAGTGATGTGATGAGGTGAGATGATTTGGGAACATACCCAACGGTACTTAGGACCTGCTATTGGTGACTCTTGAATCTAGTATGGGCAAACTGACAGTGAAGCATTGGAGGCAGAAGATTTGAATGCAAGACCACCTAGTGTTTACTCATGCAAATTCTTGACATGAGCTGTGCAATGTAATGCCTGGAACAAAGCAGGGGCATCCTGAGTGACAGGGTGACATGGGAGAAAACAGAAGAGGACTAGTCACCAAAAAATGGAGACATAGACCAGAAGTTATTGCAAAAACACATTTTAGTCAAGTATAGTTTTGTTTTAAGTTAATAAGTTTCTTTAAATATTGTTAAAGCTTGAGTGTCTGAAGTATACAATATTAAAATCATATAATAGGGGTGCCTGGTACCCTCAGTCAGTTAAGGTCTGACTTTGGCTCAGGTCATGATCTCAGGGTTCAAGAGTTCGAGCCCTGCATCTGGCTCTGTGCTGACAGCTCAGAGCCTGGAGCCTGGTTTGGATTCTGTGTCTCCCTTTCTCTCTTCCCCTACCTTGCTCAAGCTCTGTCTCTCTCTCAAAAATAAATAAACATTAAAAATTTTTTGAATGAAAAATCATATTATAATGCATTTAATTTTATTATTGCTCAATGGAAGCAACAAAAAATATTGAACTCTCAATAATACTGCTATATTCATGGAGAACTCCATATTAGAAAATCATCCATATGGTTTGACTTAATGTCACTCTTTCTAATGTTAATTGTCAAGGTATGGTATCGAGGTGATAAATTTAGGTTTAATGTGTAGCCCTACATTCAATTTTGTAGACCAGATTTAATGGTTCAGGCACAAAAAAACATTCAGTATAGAAACTAGTAAGTAAATAGCTACTTACTAGCTATTACTAGGAAACTGTGAGCTATAATTAAAACTGCAACTGTTAGGGCAAAAGGAATTCACTGTTGTCATGGAAGCATGGCTTCATTAATTCCTGCCTTTCAACAGGTAAAATCAACTAATTCTCTGTTATTGTCAACATAGGAATGTAGATTCTTTAACACTGTTTAATATTTTTAACAATATTAACATGCCAATGTTAATTAACAAAATTATTAATTGTTATATATTTATACTATGTATAATATAGTGTTAATTGTTATACTATATGTAATATAGTATAAGCTGTGGCTTATATATTATTATATATTAAATACTATTATTATATATTAATATATTAACATACCCTGTGAACTGTTTCACATCAAACAATACCTCAAAGTTAATAATTCTTAGATGCAAAGACGAGTTAATTTTCTGATATGCATGTATCTATCAACAGCCTACTATAATAACATACTACACTGCATATATGTATTATGAAAATTGAAGAATATTAAGCAGCTAAGGTGAGGCAGCAACAAACCATAAATGGACCAAAGAATTATGAGGTAAGGTAAAGCACCCCAACATTTTCCCTTGAGATGGAAAGAAACACAGCTTAACATATTTGCCATGCCAGGAAAATCTATATGTCAAATATCTCATTGTCCCAATAACTACTTCTCTGCTTAGTAATTTAGGTGTCAATTATTTGTTTGGAACATATGGACATTGTATGTATATATATATGTGTGTATATATATATATACATATATATATATATAGAATGTATGTGTGTATATATATACACATATATATATAATGTATGTGTGTATATATATACACATATATATATGATGCACACTGATTTTTCAAATCAAAATAAAAAGTTATTTTAAATTTTTCTAATTTGTACAACAAAATACTATGTGTATTCCCTTTATATTTCTAATATTAGAGTCCTCAAATTCTTAAACTGGCCTGTAGATCATTGGTTCTCAAAGCCTACTGGGTGATATTTGGCAGTGTCTGAAGACATTTTTTATTGTCACATGGTGTGGGACTGTCATCTATTGAGTAAAGACCAAGGATGTCACTGAACAATGCATGAGACTGTCTGCCACAATGATTATTTGGCTCCAAATATAAATAGTTCCAAGCTTATGAAATAAACAAGAATAAGCAAGTAAAAATGAAACAAAACATCATCAACAACAGTAACAAAAGAAATCTTTTTTTTTTTTTTGGCATGGAGAATAGAAAGACAGGCCAGTTTTTAGGTTACACAACAATTATGTTGTCATATTTTTTCAGGTATAGCAACAAATTCTACTTCTTTACTACCAGGGTTTAAGATTGAAGAGGAAAAACTTCACCATCACAAGGAATAAACAGAAATGAGGAAATGAATAATGACTAGGCCAGTGTTACACATGGAAATGTGTGGCATCAAAAGAAACTGTGATGCACTTTATTCTTTGAAAAGTGTATGAAACTATTGCATGATTTTTCAAGTTTCATTTGGGTTTAATTTTCTCTGCATTTACAAGTTGACATCTTGAGATTGTCAAAGCTTCACAAGTATGTGAAAGTTAGTTTGGTCCTTTATTTCACCCTCTGCCGAATCTATAGCTGCAAAATTCACTCTTCTTTATCAGGAGTAGTTCTTAGAGATATTACCATATTTATACAATGTTTAGATATGGTAGCTGATGTAAATGATTACATTTTCCCTTAAAACCACACTGACATTTATTTAGCATTGGATTCGGCTTTTCAAATTTATATAATCGTATATGCTAACAACTCACAAAGCTATAAAACCTCTTATACAAATCTCAAAGCAGGATACATTAAACATAAATATTATTTTTAGAATCATACCACCATTGAAAATATGCTCAAGTGAAGAAATGGCTGGGAATTTGCTTTCATGTATTTTGAGAATCTCAAGATATATTTTTAGAAACTATAAAAAGCTACAGCAAGATTGTTGCCAGACACACCAATAGAAGAAAAAAGAAAGGACAAAATTACTACTTTGAAAAGTTGCCATTGATAGTCACATATATACAAACTCAAAATTGGGAACTACCTCTAAAATTATTCTCTGTTCAAAAATGTTACAAATCAATTTTCTCTGGCGTCTGATATAAGTGTGAGCATTTTCTAGCATCTGCCTGTATGTTATTACAGTAGTTTCATGTGCCTTTACATATGTTCACCAAATCTAAACTTTAATATATTAGAAAGACATAACTGTTTTTATAACATTTTAAATCCCTTGAGCAATACATTGTCTCAAAGACATGATATTCCCACATCTGTGAATAACAATATTAACTCTATTAAAATAGGTATTGAGAAAATAATCCCCAACACACTAGCATAAGAAGGGCCAAATGAATAACACATTTAAATGAAATAATATCAAATAAAGAGCAAAGGAGGTTAGTCTAAACATATTCAAAATGCTTCAACTCTGGGCTACACATTGCACTACAGAGAAATGCAAAAAAACAAAAAAAAGAAGAAGAAGAAGAAGAAAAACATGCATAATTTTAGACAACGTCCAAGTGTTCCTTACATATCAGTATCTTCCCTAAAATTAAATTGAGGCTAAATTGTCTTAGGGATAAATTATTAGGGTGCTTGCTTTTTGCTAGTGTGCATGAATCATGGCATAATACATACACTTAACTTGACTCTTTAATTGCAAAGGTTATTATTTCATTATCATATCAAATAATGGAATGATATCCAGAGGCAATTTCATCATATAAAGCAAAAAGACAGGAAGGAGTTGTTAACTGCAAATAGGAGAGAAAAAATAATCTATGTAATTCCATGTTCTTATTGTTCTAATATTAGGGCTCTAGAAAAGTGTTGTGAGTTGTTAACATATACAATTATGTACATGTAAGAAGCTGCAGCCAGTGCTAAATCAATGTCAAACATTACTTTCACAGTGCCAGAGGATCGCCTATAATTTCTGTTGCTGGACTCAAAATCTGTGCAATCCTTTGACACCTTTATTGACTCTTATAGCTCAAAAATATTGAGGCCTCACTATCACTGTTGCAGAACCAGATAGTTTTCGCTGATGTTAAGCTCAAAATAAAATTGTTCACTGGAGGAACTGTCAATAGAATGTTCAAGGTGGCAGTGCTTCAAACTTTATTCTCCTTCCAAGGTACTGAGTGATCCGTTTTCGTGTTAAGTCACTCAGGAGCTTCTGTTAAACAACCTCAACTTTCTCATGTTTTATCTCAGTTAAAAAAAAAATTGAAACCACTAGACTGAGTCAAAATGGGGCTAAGCCAACAGTCAGACAATTTTCAGGAACAAAAATTCCCTACTGTCACAAATTTTGTATAAGTCAGAAAATTTCTGCCAACAATTGACATACTTTCCAGAGAAAATGGATGGCACTTTTGATGATGGTGAACATCTTAGAAAAAATTACTAATTGTTTTCTCCATATTTATTAACCATGACTTAATCAAATGCTCAATATATTCAAAGTCCAGATAAATTCATTATTGTAAAAGCCCGAGTTTCTTGGCTCATATGCTAATTGGCATAGTTGCTTCTTCCAAAGGTTTGGTTTCTCTTGAGATGCTTATCACTTGAAATGCTCTGGAACTTGAAGAGTGGCAGACATCACTGAGATCATCAATGTGCTGCCCACATATTAAACTGAACCAAATGGGAGACTGACATCCCTATCCTATTCTATTTGGGTGAGCAACCCACTTATATGTCATTTACTTCAAATTAGCTCTCTTCTGTCCTCCATTAGTTCCACTCTAGCAGATGGTATCATGTAAGTGTTACTATTTGCTGTTGGCACATTACATTCCCTTCTGATGACCAGATGTGTCTTTTGGGCTTCAGTTCTCACAGGTCTGCATATTATTATTCTTTTTTTCCAGTATACTGACTAGGTTAGTAGGTCAAAACCAAAGGATTAGCAAGAGAATTATCCTGGACTATTTATTACAAAATGAGAAGGAAAGGGAGAGAGACAGACAGACAGAAGGAGAGAGAGACAGAGACAGAGAGAGACAGAGAGAGAGAGAGAAAGAGAGAGAGAGAGAGATCTTTATTTTTCCACATCAATTGAAAAAATCACCATATAGAGTGAGATATCCAGACAGCTGAACTGAGATATTTTTTGGATCTGTTGACATATGCCTAGAACGGTGTTTGACATTTTATTATTATTATCTCCTACCCCTGAAAATCCCCTGCCCACCTTAAAAAAAAAAAAAAAAAGTGCTACTTGGCCAGGGGAAAGGTATGAAATGTGAAAATGATAACATTAAGTCTCCCACATCCAAGAAAAAGTTAAGACCCACATTAACCAAAATAATTTTAAATTTTCAAGTAGAATTTACCTGCTGTGTACAAAATAAAAAAGACTTGTTTTTAGATATCAGATGTCACTTACTTAGTTTCATGCTCATATCTTTCCAAAAATAAATTTTTAAAAGGCAAAAAGATGTATATTTTGCAGAAAAATGAGCCTTTTCCCTTCAATAGTCACTTAACTTTTTTTTTTTTTTAAATATTTTTATTTACTTCTAGGAGAGAGAGAGAGAGAGAGAGAGAGAGAGAGAGAGAGAGACAGCATGAGCAGGGGAGGGTCAGAGAGAGAGGGAGTCACAGACTGAAACAGGCTCCAGGCTCTGAGCTGGCAGTCAGCACAGAGCCCGACGCGGGGGTCGAACCCACGAACCGCGAGATCATGGCCTAAGTGAAAGTCGGACGCCCAACCAACTAAGCCACCCAGGTGCCCCTGTCACTTAACTTTTTAAAAATTGATGTGGACTATGGTAATTAAAAGAGGTATACCAGACATAAAAAGCAAGGTAATAGGAGGCCCTGGATTGAAAACTGGATTATAAAACTCATTCAAAGCTTTATTTTGTTTTGTTTGTCTGCTTGTGTTCTCTAAACGGAACCGATAAAAAAGTGTGGCTAATTGCAGAAGAACGTGAGGTCAAAGAAAGCTGTGAAATAAGAGAAATAACAAATAGTTCATATGCTTATAGCAATAATCCAATGAAAAGGAAGGAGATAATTAGAGTGATTTTAGGGAAAATTGCTGAAAAGATGTTCTTGATTAATCAAGAGAGTTCGGCTGCACATGCCAAAAGCTCAGTCTCTGGGGAAAAGAGAGATCACCCATTCTATGGAACAGGAGCAAAGATGAAGGCATGAACTTTAAGAAGAGAGATTGGTAGATGCGATAGTAGAAACACAAAGAAATTCTCTTCTGTTTTGTTTCCATGAAAGAGAAAGTACAGGCATCACTTGGGAGCATGGATAGGAAGGAAATCTTGGATGTTGGAAGACAGAGATGCAGTTATTTGGGAGAGGGGCACAGTGAACGTACCAGACAATGTTACAGGACTCATGTGCGACAGGAAGGACTGACTTGAGGTTAATGAGCCTACATTTAGAATGAATCTTGTTAGCATAGCTGGATGGTTTTCAACAACCACAATCAAAAAATATGTGACGAATTACAATTTAGGTAAGAAACTGCAGAACTTAAATAGGCAGATCTATGCTCAGAAAGATAGCCTTTGCCTTACCTCAAAGTAGTAGTGAGTAAATGTCATGGCTATTTATAGTTAACATTTAAATATGGGCACATATTTCCAAGATTTCTTGTTTTAACTGACAATGGATGACCATATACCATTAAGAAATATTTTGAGTAAACAAAGTTCAGGAAAATTCAACGTATATAAGTTTAAGTTATAGGAATTAATGAGTAGTCAGACAAGAAGCATCTGCCAACAGACCATAAGAAGCCATATTTTAACTATTATTTAGATTAGTAATATAATTGTAAAGGAGATCAGAATAAGCTTAATAAGAGACATACTGGGAAAACTACTTAAAAGTTCAGTAACAAAACTAAAGTAAAATTTAATGTCAAGTTAGATAAAATTTTCCAGTGTGAAAACTAAGTTTACAAAAAAGCAACACTTTTCCTCAAATTTTTTCATGAACTTCTACTGAAATTTCCAACTGTGTCTTTTATTAGTTTTTAAAAAATTATTATGGTAAAACACACATAACAAAAATGTAATGCTTTAACCATTTTTAAGTGTAAATTTCTATGGTATTAAGTCCATCCACATTGTTGTGTTACTATCACCACCATTCATCTCCAGAACCTTTACAATTTTCCTCAACTGAAAGTCTCATTAAATAGTGTCTGCCTATTCTCCCTTCCCCCGAGTCCCTAAAACTACCATTGTATTTTCTGTCTCTAATTTTGACTACTCTGGGAACTTCATATAAATGAAATCATTCAACATTTGTCCTTTTGTGATTAGCTTATTCCACTTAATATACGGTTTCAAAGTCCTCCCATGTATCAGAATTTCCTTCCTTTTTACAGCTGAATAATATTTTATTGTATGTATATATTGCATTTTCTTTATATCTTCATCAGTTGATGGACACGTGGGTTGTTTCCATCTAGTGGCTATTGTGAATAATGTTGCTACAAACATGGATGTACAGTTATCTGTTTGAGTTTTCGTTTTCATTTCTTTTGTATAAATACTTCAAAGTAGAGTTGGCAATTGTGTATTTGAACCATAAGAAATTGTTCTAGTCTTAATCTGGAATAAATAAGAAATAAGAACATATACACAAAAAAGTTCTAAAAAATAAAGCTTATGCTTAAAAGTGGAAATAATGTTAAAACATATTGGAGAACAATAATTAATCAAAAATATACATTTAAATGTAGCAGAATCAGGGGCGCCTGGGTGGCTCAGTCAGTTGAGCCTCTGACTTCAGCGGCTCAGGTTATGATCTTATGGTCATGGGTTTGAGCCCCGCCTCGGGCTCTGTGCTGACAGCTAACTCAGAGCCTGGAGCTTGCTTCAGATTCTATATCTCCCTCTCTCTTTGACCCTTCCCTGCTCACGCTGTCTCTCTCTCTCTCAGAAATAAATAAAATATTAAAAAAAGTTTTAAATGTAGCTGAATCAATATCCTAGAAATAGAACATAAGCTTTAAAAATAACTTTATTTGCCAGTAGGAAAATGCAAATCAAAACCAAACCACTTCACAACCACTAGGATGATGATGATGATGATGATGATGATGATAACAGGTGTTGGCATAAATGCAGAGAAATTAGAAACTTCATACAGTATTTTTGAAAAGGGAAAATGGTGCAACCTCTTTGAAAACCTGTCTAATGCCTCTCTAAAATGTTAAAAATAGACTCACCTACTATATGACCCTTCAATTCTACTCCTAGGTATGTCTCAGGAAAAATAAAAACATATTTCCTCCCAAAAAGTTGTATAGGAATGTCCATAGAAGCATTATGCTAGTAGCCAAAAAAGTAAAAAATAAAAAAATAAAAATAAAAAAAGCTGAATGTTCATCAACTGATGAATAGATAAATTGTGGTATATTCATACAATGAAATAAGACAATAAAAAGTAATGACGTACTGATACATGCTACAACATAGATGGCTCTTCAAAATATTCTGCTAAGTTAAAGAAGCCAATCAAAAGGACAACATAATGTATGAATCCTTTTATATGAAATAATCAGAATAGGTCAATCTACAGTGACAGAAATTGGTTAGTGGTTACCAAAGGCTAGTTGAAGATTGTGGGAAATAAAAAGTGACTGCTGACCAGTATGTAGTTTCTTGTTGGTGTAGTGACAATATTTTCTTGATTGTGGTGCTGGTTGTACAACATTATAAATATATTCAAAACCATTGAATTGCGCATGTTAAATAGGTAAATTGTATGATATGTGAGTTATATTACAATAAAGCTATTATCAAAAATTATGTTAATATTTAAAAAAAGAAATACCTAGTCAAAAGGAAAAAATTAGCTTATATAAATATTCCTTGAGTATTTTTTTTTACTTTAAATAAGTATTATTTTGAATTGTTCCCATTCACAGTCACAAATAGATGCCCATGATATATTAGACTGCATCTGAGGTGAAGGAAAATCTAAATGATCAAGAAATAGTCTCTAAATTAATATCTAGGAAAAATCACAAACAAAATTATCAATAATTTGACCATATGGATTTTATAAAAGTCTTCTTTGAAGCATTATAGTAACATGTATCAAGAACCTCATAATCATTTATATCATATTGTCCCAGTAATTCTACTTCCATTTATAAGTTCTAATACAAGAATATGAACTAAATGCAAAAATATATGCAAACTATTTTTCAATATATTTTTAATGTAATGGTAAAATAGTGCATAAAATGAACTTATCCATGAGTTACTTAAGTAAATTACATATATTTCTTAAACAGATTACTATATAGCTGCCACAATTCATACTTAAGTTTAAGAAATGGGATAAGGCTGACTTTTTAATAAGTGGATAAATACATTATTGTATATAAATTGGTACTGCAGTATATTGAAAAGATAGAAAATCAGAGGAAAATGAGAAAACAACAGTGATTAACTTTGATTAATAGGATTTAGCTCAATTTCCCTTTATTCTATTTTCTCTTGTTTCCAAGTTTTTACAAAAAAATATTTAAATAAATCATTAGAACAATTTTCATCATTCAATGTAAAATTTTAAAATTGTTTTAACTAAAGTCATGGAAGTACATGGTAAAGGTATATTATTTTAATGTAATTTTGATTAGAAAAAATTTATTTTTAGACAGCAGTCTATAAGAAAAGATGGAAAGGAAGATCATCAGGGGCTTCCTCAATAGGTTTAAGAATGTTTTATATAATTTTTAAAAATCATATCTCATTTTCTGAAAAGTTTAATTTAAATAACTGTATATTTTCATACTTTTACCATAAATTGATAATTTTATTTAGAAAAGCAAAATAAATGCTTAGTTTATGGCAGGAAATAAAACAAAATGGATGAAGGATTTATTTTTTTTCTATATGCTTTCCCTTATTGCTTAGAAAAGTCTCACTTCTGAGATGTATGCTGCCTAGGTTTCTTTTTTTTTTTTTTAAACATTTTTATTTATTTCAGAGAGAGAGACAGAGTGAGAAGGGGAGGGTCAGAGAGAGAGGGAGATACAGAATCCGGAGCAGGCTTCAGGCTCTGAGCTAGCTGTCAGCACAGAGCCCAACGCCAGGCTCGAACCCACTGAACCATGAGATCATGACCTGAGCTGAAGTCAGCTGCCCAACCGACTGAGCCATCCAGGCGCCCCTGCCTAGGTTTCTAATATGTGAATGATTGCTATGGAAAGAGTTCTGTGACCTAGGAATAAAATGGTCACAGGGCAAAGTTATAGATAGAGTCATAAAGGACAGAAATTGCAAGGAAATTGAGGTAGATAAACATATCAGAGTCTATATGCAATAAGGCCAAATGGTTAATCAAAGGAAATATGTGAGTGCCCAAGACAAACCTTATCTGCTTCAGTTTCACCCTGATTTATTTCAATTAATACAGATTTGTTATGCAAATATTGTTATCATAGTACCCGTTGAATCATTGTAATGAACAGAAGCATAAAAATTTTGGAATATCAAGTAGTAGAAGAAAATGATCATAACCTAAAATTAGCATATATTTGACATAGATGATACTTATAATGATTTTCTAATATTTCATAACATTAAATATACATATATATACACACACAATTTGAAGAATAATTAACATAGTGTTATGTTATTTTCCAGTGTACAACATAATGATTAAATAATTTGTACATTATTCAGCACTCACCATGATAAAGGTAATCACCATCTGTCTTCAATGTGATTATAATATTTGACTATAATTCCCTATGCTGTAATTTTCATCTCTGTGAGTTATTTATTTTATAAGTGGAAGTGTGTACCTGTTAATCCACTTTATCTATATCACCCACCTACCCCTACCAACCTCCCGTCAGGCAATCACCAGTTTATGTTCTGTATTTAAGAATTTTTTTTAAGATTCCATGTAAAAGTGAAATCATATGGTATTTGCCTTTCTCTGACTTCTTTCACTCAGCATAATGCTCTCTAGCTCCATCCATGTCATTGCAATTGGCAAGATCACATTCTTTTTTATGGCAGAGTATTATTCCTATGTATACATTTTTTTTCATGGGGAATAAATAGTAGTGGAATTATGGAATTATATGCCATATCTATTTTTAATTTTTTGAGGAAACTCCAAATGTTTTCAAGGTGGCTGTACCAATTTATATTTCCTCAATAGTACAACTTATATTCCCATCACATTTGTCATTGCTTGTTATTTGTCTTCTTGATTCTAGCCATTCTGACAGATGTAAAGTGATATCTCATTGAGGTACTGATGTACATTTTCTGATGTCTAGTGAAATTGCGCCTCTTTTCACGTGTTTGTTGGCATCTGTATATCTTATTTGGAAAAATGTCTATTCAGGTACTCTGTCTATTTTTTAATTGGGTATTTTGGGTTTTGGTGTTGAGTTGTATTAGTTTTGTTCATTAGTTATATTAGTTGTGTATTAATTGCTGGAAGGATATATCATTTGCAAATATCTTCTCCCGTTCAGTGGTTTGCCAATATTTTTCTGTTTTTCTATTCTTTCTATTCTATTCTATTCTATTCTATTCTATTCTATTCTATTCTATTCTATTCTATTCTATTCTATTCTATTCTTCACCTATGTATATATTTTTGTGCCAGTCCCATACTCTACTTAGTACTATTGTTATCTTAAAATCTGTTATCTTGAAAACAAAACCTCCAGCTTTGGTCTTTTTCTTCCCCAGGCTGCTGTAGCTGTTGAGGGTCTTTTGTGGTCCACACAGATTTTAGGATATTTGTTCTAGTTCTGTGAAAAATGCTGTTAGTGATTTGATAGGGATTGAATTGACTCTGTAGGTCACTTTGGGTAGAATGGACATATTAACAATGTTAATTCTTCCAACTCATGGACATGTTCATTTTTTTGTGTCACCCTCAAATTCTTTTATAAATGTTTTATAATTTTCTAAGTCAACTCTTTGGTTAAGTTTATTCCTAGGTATTTTATTCTTTTTGTTGCAGTTGTGAAGGGATTGTTTTCTTAAATTCTCTTTCTACTATTTCATTACTAGCATACAAAAATGTGACAGATTTCTGTATATTATTTTGCATCCTGCAACCTGATTGAATTCATTTATCAGTTCTAATAGCTATTTGGTGGAGCTATTTAGGGTTTTCCATATATAGTATTATGTCATCTGCAAATCGTAAAAATTTCACTCATTACTGATTTGGATGCCATTTCCCTCCCTCCCTCCCTCCCTCCCTCCCTCCCTCCCTCCCTTCCTTTCTTTCTTTCCTTCCTTCCTTCCTTCCTTCCTTCCTTCCTTCCTTCCTTCCTTCCTTCCTTCCTTCCTTCCTTCCTTCCTTCCTTCCTTCCTTCCAACTGCTGTAGCTAGGACTTGTAGTGTTATCTTGAATGTAAGTTATGAGACTGGGCATCCTTATCTTGTTCCTGATCTTAGAGGAAGAGTTCTCAGTTTTTGCCACTGAATTGGATGTTAGTTGAGGGTTTTTCATATATGGCCTTTATTATGTTGAGGTACATTTCCTTAGACCCACCCTGTTGAGAATTTTTATCATGAATGGACTTGTACTTTGTCAAATGCTTTTTCTTCATCTATTGAGATGATCATGTAGTTTTTATCCTTTCTTTTGTTGATATGACATATCATATTGATTAATTTGTGAATTCTTAACCATGCTTGTTTATCCGGAATAAATCATACTTGATTATGGTAAATAATTTCTTTTAGTGCATTGCTGATTTCAGTTTGCTAATATTCTGTTGAGGATTTTTGAATCTGTGTTTCTCAGAGATACTGGCCTATAGTTCTCTTTTTTAGGGGAACCTTTATCTAGTTTTGATATTAAGGTAATGCTGGCCTCATAGAATGTATTTGGAAGTTTTCTTTCCTTTTCCTCTTTTTCTAATGGTTTGAGAAGAAAAGGTATTAACCCTTATTTAAATGTTTGGTAGAATTTGCTTATGAACCCCTCTGGTCCTGGGCTTTTCTTTGTTGGGAGTTTTTTGATTACTGATTCAATTTCATTGCTGGTAACTGATTTGCTCAAATTTTCTATTTCTTTCTGTTTTAGTTTGGATGGATCTGATTTTGAATCCTCTCTTTTTTTATGTTGATGTTTCTGGCTAAAGCTTTATCGCTTTTGATTATCTTTTCAAAGAACCAGCTTCTAGTTTCATTAATCTTTTATTTTTTTTCTTTTTTAAGTCTCTATATTGTTTATTTCTGTTTAATCTTTATTATTTCCCTTCTACTAATTTTTGGTTTTGTTTTCTCCTCTTTTCCTAGCTCCTTAATGTGTAAAGTTAGGTTGTTTATTTAAGATTATTTTTCTGTTTCTTCATGTAGGCCTGTATTGCTATAAGCTTCCTTCTTGAAACTTCTTTTGCTGCATCTCAATGATTTTTAGACCATTATATTTTCATATTCATTTGTCTTCATGTATTTCTTTTTTTTTTTCTTTTTTTTTTTAATGTTTTTTATTTATTTCTAGGAGAGAGAGAGAGACAGCGTGAGCAGGGGAGGGTCAGAGAGAGAGGGAGTCACAGACTGAAACAGGCTCCAGGCTCTGAGCTGGCAGTCAGCACAGAGCCCGATGCGGGGCTTGAACCCGCGAGATCATGACCTAAGCGAAAGTCGGAAAGTCGGACGCTTAACCGACTAAGCCACCCAGGCGCCCCTGTCTTCATGTATTTCTTAATTTCCTCTTTGATTTCTTGATTGACAGATTCTTTGTTTAGTAGCATGTTGTTTAGTGTCTGTGTATTTGTGTTCTTTCTACTTTTTTCTTATAATTGATTTTTCTAGTTTCATACCATTGTGGGCAGGAAAGATGCCTATAATCACCATTTTAATTAAGTGGGTGCATTATATTCTTTAGTTTTATGTTTCCTTAAGTGATTCTCTATGGTTACTTGGAACAGTGTAGTAAATAACAGAGGTGTTCTTTCAGTCTTGATTCTAGAAAACTTAGTTTACCAATCCTTAACTTAAATGGCTAACCACATGGGCAAAGAGTGGACAACTGGACAAAGTGGATGGGTGCATTTTTATGTATATTAAAGCCTACTGTCAATGTGTATATAGATGGAATTTGAAGGGATGTAGACAATAATTATGTTTCTTTTTTAAAATTTTTAACATTTATTTATTTTGAGAGAGAGAGACAGAGCATGTGTGCATGTATGTGTACACAAGTGGGGGAGGGGGAGAGAGAGGGAGACAGGAGTTCTAAAGCAGGCTCAGCACTGTGAGCAAAGAAACCAATGTGGGGCTCGAACTCACCAATGGTGAGATGATGACACAAGCTGAAATCAAGAGTCACTGTTTAACCTACTGAGCCACCTAGGGGCCCCAACAATAATTACGCATCTTAATATACTTCAAAGCATGCGTGCCAAAACAAGAAGATGGTTTAACAACTTGCCAATCTATGTCAAAATAACTATGAAGAATACTATGATTTTGAGGTAACAGAATATCTCAGGAAGAAAGGCAGAATAAGGAGATAGGTGTTCCCATCCCTAAGGAGCTCTTAAACATCCAATTACACTATCTTCTACTAGTATGATAAAGATATAAAACAAAATAAAACAATGCCTCGTCTATATAATTTACAATCAAATGTTAACAAATGTTCGATAGCCAGAAAAAAAAAATTAGATAAAATATGAACACAACATAATACCATATGGCAAATGTACTTTACTGCACAGATGGCTCATAGAAACTTACTGAAGTTGGTTTGGAGATTTACTCTACTCACATAAGTTAGGGTATATAAATTTCGGCAATACAAAAGAGGATATTAAATAAAAGAATGAACAAAAAAGGTGTACAAAAACATGCCATCATAAAGCAGATTAGAGTAGATGTGAATCAGGAGAAGAACAATATAATGATTTGAAAACATTTTATTTTAAATTAATGGCAACTCACATCATATGACATAAAGATGAGAAAATGAAGCCATATTATAGATGACAGCAAATTAAGATTTATGAGCGATTAATCAGTTCAGATTATTAAATTGATAAAGTGCTACAACATGGTAATAGTTTAAGGGTGATACAGACCTATTTTAATAACACTGGATATATTACTCCAAATATGTGATAGAAATTCTACTGTCTTAAACACAGTTGTCTTTTTAATTAATTAATTGTCTTGAGAAATGAAAAAATACATTCTATTTAAGATAATAAAGGAGTACAAAAAGTCCCTAATGAAGATCACAGGTAATATTCTAGTGATTAATGAGGCAGTTAGGCACACAGGCATCCTATTTAAAGTCCTATGATGAAAAGTAACTATATAGTCTTTTTTTAATCTACTGAAAATGATGTGGTGCATTCCATCTGCTTCACCAATTGCATTGTCAATTTAAAATCATATTCAATATGTGTTCAAGCATTACTATTTAACAGTTCTTTAGCTAAAAAGTGTCTCTAAAATATAATGTTGTTTTTGTACAAAGTAAATTTGAATTCAACTCGTTATATAGTCAATGTACATAAAACCAGATTTTTAAGGACCCTAACTTTGCGGAAAAGGTTGATATATAATTGTAATATTTTATTGGTTTAAAATAGATAATTTATTTAATAGAAGTACATGCTTATAAGAAATTAAACAATATAGAAGTGCATTAAGGGAAAAGCAATAATCACTTTCTGGACTCATCTTTCTCACCCATCTCACCATTTCCACTTCCCATAGATAACAGCTGCTAACCCTATTTTATGTATACTGTGAGAAGTTTTTTATTCACAAGAAAATTCAGTGTGTGTGTGTGTATGTGTGTGTGTGTGTACATTTGGGTACATACAAATATATACACACTTGCCTTGAAAAAACATATATTCATATATACATATATATTTATATATAAATGCAGGTATGTATACCAAAAATATAAAAATCATATATATAGAATTATTTTCAATTTCTGTGTTTTGTTTTACCCTGCAGTTATACCATAATTGGTTTTACATAATTGGACTTAGACCCAATTTTGCAGTATCATAAATAATGCTGCAATGAACATCTTGGTATAATTATCTGTGGTAATTGTGTTACTCCATCTGTAAAGTGATTAAAATGGAATTTATTCATCAAATGTTATGCACTTATAAACATTTTATATATGCTGCCAAGCTGCCTTCCAAAATGACTGACCCAATTTATATTCTTATCATTTTTCAACACCCTTACAGCTTTCTCTGCTTCCATTCTCCAATTTTCCATATGATACAGTGATCACTTTAAAATGTAAATCTGTCACTTCTCTGCTTAAAACATCCTAATAACTTTCTACTGTATTTGTGGGAGCTGCTCAAAGAATACCACAGTCTAAGTGGCTTAAAAAATATAAATTTATTTTCTCAATGTTTTGGAGGTGGAAGTCCAAGATCAAGGTTCTGGCAGTGTTGGTTTCTTGGTGACACCTTTCTTCCCAGCTAATGGAAGGCCACCTTTTCATTGTGTTCTCATGGACTTTCTTCAGTATGTGCATGCTTTGGTGTCCTTTCCTCTTCTTAAAAGAAAAAGTAATCTTATCAGATTCGAGCCTACTCTTATTATCTCATTGAAACGTAATGAACTTCTTAACCCACAGTTATAAAATAAGTCATGAAGATTTAATATACAGCATGGTGACTATAATTAAAAATACTCTATTGTACACTTGAAAGTTGCTAAGGTAGTAGATCTTAAAAGTTCTCATTAAAAGAAAAAATTATATATGTGTGGTGATTGATGTTAACTAAAACTCATTTGTGGCAATCATTTCACAATATGTGCATATATCATTATATTATATAACTAAAACTAATACGATATTATATTTATTATATCTCAATAGAAAAATTAATGAGAACAAATAAAATCCCACTATCCTGAGGCTTCCATACTGTGAAAATGCCTGAGCCACAAGAAAAGACCACATATAGTCATTCCAGTTAATAGTTCCAGCTAAGGCTAGCCCTCAAGTATCCCCAGCCCAGGCATCAGATGAGTGAAGAAATCTACAGATGATTCGGGACCACACCCACTAACATTTCCCCTCTGCTATCAGAGACATGACAGCTGAGACCACAGACATTGGAATCAGAGATAAGTCATCTCTGCTGTATGATGTCCAAATTCCTGACCAGAGCATCCATGATGATAATAAGATAGTTATCATTTTATGGCACAAAATTTTGGAGTGGGTTGTTATATGCCAATAGATAATTAGAATGCTTTGAATATACTTACATTTTTTAAACCTAATTTATCACTTAAAATGATTATTAGTTAAACTAGTGATAGAAAATGCAAAACTAGAAGAAAAAAAGTATAAGAGAAAAACGTAGAAAGAGGGATTTCCAGTTATGGGGATATCAGAAAATTGGCAATCCTTATCTGTAATAAAACAAGTATCTATTTCTACTTCAAGGAAAATCTAATATTTTTTTTTATTCATGTCAGCGAACAGTAAGTACAACTAAAAACTCTGAATATATCCGTACCCATATCTATATCTATATCTGTACACATACATACATACAGGCCTAAAAGTTAGATGACTTGTAGGTCATTATGTATGCTGCCACCACTCCTTGGGCATTTGATTTTGTATATTTAAGTATCAGGGCTATAGCTACATGATCCAAGGGCTTCTAGTCCTGTTTTGATGAATGAATTACCAAAATATAACTGAGTTTTACTTCTGCATTTCATTAGGATTTCAATTTTTGATTTTGATTTTATGATTTCTTACTCTGTTTTTATCAAAGTGTGGGTTCCTCAAAGCACACAGTGGGAGAAGAATACCCTTAACTGAAATACACTGGCCAGCAAATATTCAAAAGGTGATAAAGGGTGAAAAATATAAATGCCAGCAAAATAAATTTCAGATATGGTTTGATGTTAAATTGACATTTTTCATATCTTTGATGTGTTATAATGAACCCCTTTTTCCTCTCTTCTCTTCTTCCCCCCTTCACTTTCTTGCCTCTCAGCAAACCCCTTTCCTCCTCTTCTTCTTCCCCCTTCCCATCTTCTCTTTCTTTATTGTTGTATGTACTATTTAATGTAGACTATTTCATTTGAATTTCATATTGCCATTTGCTAAAGACTTTCTCTACACTGGAAATTGACATGTTACCTTACTTAACTTAGCCTTAAAATACATTGTTTGTAACTCAAAAATTCTGAGAGAGAGAGAGATATTGCACATTAAGACCTTGATACTGTGTCATCTGCTCTATATCCACTATTGCATTTTGTCTTTGTAGGAATCCTATGAAGCAGGTACTCTCTTCATCTTTTGTGGAGGAAACTAAGCCCATCAATGGATGGGTAAACTGTCTAAACATGACTCCCGCAGTGAATTACATAGCTGGGATGCAGTTTTAGTTTTGTTTGGTTTCACTATTCTAGTTCCTAATTAATGCAATTCTCTCCTGCATTTCACTAAAGGAAGGTTTAGCATTTTTGTCATCCTAATTTCAAAGAAGTCACACAGTAAGTAGCTGACAGAGCTAGCTAGAACTTCTGGTTAATAATGAAAACCAATTCTTCAAAACGTGTTATACTAATTCCTTGACTACAAAAAAGGGACCATAAGATTTAAAAGTATGATGTATACTTTGTACAATGTACATCATATATGATGCACCATGGTCTGATTGTGAAGACTGGCAGATACAAGTGACTTCACAAATTATAGGAGTGAATTCCTAAGTAATTTCTTTTTATCCATCTCTGTTATGGACTTTTGATTAAAACTTGCTATTATTTTTATTAACACAGTGGTGGCTGATAAGATCTTGTAGAGCATTCTTGGTATAATACCAGGAGGATGTCCTGTCTTGGTTCTATCTACTATTTATTCACATCCAGATCTTATTATATTTATAGAAAATAACTTATTTGAGGAGTAGAATGAACTATAAAGAGAAATTATAAGATAAAAACAGAGGGAGGCAAACCATAAGAGACTCACATAGAGAACAAACTGAGGATTGATGGAGGGGAAGGTGGATAGGGGGATGGTTTAAGTGGGTGATGGGCATTAAGGAAGGCACTTGTTGGGATAAACACTGGATGTCATGTGTAGGAGATGAATCACTGGGTTCTACTCCTGAAGCCAAGATTACCATGTATGTTAACTAACTAGAATTTAAATAAAAAGTAAGTTCAAAATTATTTACAAATTATACTCAGGGGAAGATTAGGATTGAAGAGTGAAGAATCCAGTATTATACTTTTTGAATTACACCCCTATTTCATCCTGGTTTTGAGTAATCAAATTTCTCTTGGACTCATTAGTTACGTCAAAATATATATTTATTAAGTGCCTGTTTATTTTAAAAAAAATTTTTTTTAAATGTTTTATTTATTTTTAGGAGAGAGAGAGAGACAGCGTGAGCAGGGGAGGGTCAGAGAGAGGGAGTCACAGGCTGAAACAGGCTCCAGGCTCTGAGCTGGCAGTCAGCACAGAGCCCGACGCGGGGCTCGAACCCACGAACTGCGAGATCATGACCTAAGCGAAAGTCGGACGCTTAACTGACTAAGCCACCCACGCGCCCCATTAAGTGCCTGTTTAGAAACAGCAGTGAATTAAAAAAATATAGATCAGTGCATAAAAGAATAAAGAAGGCAGACTCCTGATCTCATGGAATTCTTATTCTAGAAAGTTTGACAAGTAATAATTAATATGTATAAAAATATAATTAGTGCATTAGAAATGAGAAGTATAAATGAGAAGAATAAATAATAAGTGGTGCACAATGGGGTGGAAGTCAAAGTAAACATTATGGTAGGAAAATAACCACAATGTTTAAAACATAACACTTTTCATGAATCAATCTGAGACAAGTTCTTGTCACAGAGCCTTTGGAACTTGGGGAATCTTTTGGGTAAATATCAAACATGATTGCTATTTCACTGATAAATTCTAGATTTTGGCTAAAGATTAGAAAGAACATACCTGTTAAGAGAATCTGTAAGACTATAAAAGCCTGCATAATAATAAAAGATGATTTCTGTTGGGTGCTCATTATTCAGCATTGTGCAAAGTTCTGTGAGTTATTTTTAAGAAATACTTGAAACAATCCTAATAACACAGGCAAACGTTATATCCATTTTTCAGAGGAATAAAAGGGGACCAAGGGAATTAATTGGTTACCCAAGGCCAGAAATGTAATATGTAGAAGAGAAAGTTTTCTCAGCCATAGCTGCTGAGACCATGTTTTTATTACTATTATCTACTCATCTAGATGGGTATGTATCTTTATACCCCCAGAATCTCTAAGAGACTCAAGGAAAAGAAAAATTATTCAGATCTCCATCCAATTATATCAACATGAAGCAAATGTGGTCATATGTGTTCTAGCAGAAAAAGTGGGAGGTAAAAGTTGTAGAGCCCTTTGTCTTGAATCTTCTTTCCATAACAAGGCAGTAGGAAGTTACTGAAGCAGTAATGGAACCTTTGTGGCAGTGAGGTAGAAGCTGTAAAAGGTCCTTTCTCTCCGAGTACTTCTTTGGGTTTGTTTGTTTGTTTTATCACGGAGGAATAGTTCTTTTCCTTTTAATGGAATAAGTTTGTGTCTCTGCCCATGTAGATGTTTAATTATATAGCTTATGTATCCTGAAGGGGAGTTATCTATTTTTTCTTTCTCTCAATAGTTCTTCCTGGAAACTCCTTTAATGTAATGATAATTCAAATTATTTTATAGCAGGAGTTTGACTTAGCAAGCAGGCTAAAAATAGAAATTCCAAGTTGCCTGCATAGGAAAGAAAATGATAATTTATCTGAAACACAAGGATGTATTTGTTAGAGGATATGGTCTCCCCCTGATGTATTCATTTTCCTATATTAGAGTGTGCATGTAAAAAAGCTTCTCAAATAATTTACAGGTTAAAATTTTGTGTACTTGAAAGTTTGATGATATATTCAAGGTGTTTAGGGAAACATGTTGTACAGACAAATCATCTCACTTTGTTGTTCAATAAAACTCCATTTGTAGAAATAAAAAAAAAAAAACTATTGTCTTTAGGTAAAATTTCTCAAAACAAGATTATCAGTGTGTGAAAATATTTAATAATAAAGAAATGCTCTCTGAAGTCAAAACTGCCCCACTCCACTTTTTCTTCAGGCACAGAATGAGTATGGTAGTACAATTAAAGAAAGATCACTCTCTATACCATAAAACATTTTTCAAGATGCATTTATTTACTATCACGCCTTATTTTTTATAATCAGTGTCACTGTATAACATTTCTAAAATAGATCAGCTCATTTTCATTATTTTAACTGTAGTTGTTCTTTGTTTTAAAAATGTGCCTAGGAATTTAATTTTTGTTAGTTTCAATGATTTTTTGAATATTTCGTAAGTATACACAGGACACTCTTAAGCAGATTTATATCAGGTTGTATAATGGAGTGAGAGGAATCTTTTTATTTCTTGTTCACCCTGTCTGAATTTTAAATTTAAGAATATGTATTTACTATAAAATGTGAACCCTTCACCAAAATTAAAAGTCTTTCTGAATGGAAAACATGACTTCGAACTGCATTTGTATTTTTTTAAAAATTTTTTGAGTTTTTTAACGTTTATTCCTTCCTGAGATAAAGAGAGAGACAGTGTGAGCAGGGGAGGGTCAGAGAGAGAGGGAGACACAGAATCCGAAGCAGGCTCCAGGCTCTGAGCTAGCTGTCAGCACAGAGCCTGACACGGGGCTCGAACCCACAAACCGTGAGATCATGACCTGAGCTGAAGTCAGACGCCCAACCGACTGAGCCACCCAGGCGCCCCTGCATTTGTATTTTATTCTATAAAGATTATCACTAACATGGCTGCTAAGAGTTCTTAACAAGCAGAATATATTTAAGATGTTTGTTATTATTAGCAACATCTCTGGTGCTGAAGATTCTCCTGGTTGAGAATGTAAAGCTTCAGAGCACCTTTGACAATGACAGAGTTGTGCTGTTCTTCATGCTTTTGGCCCTCCATGGCTAGAACATATGCTTTGACATGTGTTTCTATAAATATGGTGAGCTGTGCTGTTATCTACACTGGTGTCTTTAAAAAAAAAAACACCTCACGTTATATAAAAAGAATTTAATCTGGACTGAGAATTTTTTTTGTCTTTTTTTTTTTTTTTTGGTTTAAGCATCAAAATCTCCAACCCACATT
Source organism: Hyaena hyaena (assembly GCF_003009895.1). Classification (NCBI taxonomy): domain Eukaryota; kingdom Metazoa; phylum Chordata; class Mammalia; order Carnivora; family Hyaenidae; genus Hyaena; species Hyaena hyaena. Next base: position 1,526,929 of record NW_024081073.1, on the reverse strand, counting down.
GTCTATCTTGCCAGCTCACTCTTTCTACAAGTTTGTACAAATTTGTGCAACTTGAACAAACCGTCAACTCCATCAAGAATTAAAATCCATTAACCCTAGCATACTTTCACTTTTTTCAAGAACATTTCCCTCCTTTACAGAATAAATCATATGCATTTATTTTATGCATCAAATAAATATTCCGTAGTCACCTTCAACTCCTTTATCTCTTACTTGCAAAGCCAATTCAATTTAAATACGTGTTTTGTGGGGCGCCTGGGTGTCTCAGTCAGTTAAGCGTTCGGCTTCGGCTCAGGTCATGATCTCATAGTCTGTGGGTTGGAGCCCCCCATCGGGCTCTGTGCTGACAGCTCAGAGCCTGGTGCCTGCTTCAGATTCTGTGTCTCCCTCTCTCTCTGCCCCTTCCTCCACTCGCTCTCTGTCTCTGTCTCTCAAAATAAAATAAAAGACATTTAAAAATTTAAATATCTGTTTTGTACCTCCTTGTTATGGGCCAGCTGTATATAGCTGAGAGCACTATATAATCATAATGACTTTCTTATGTTAAATTTGCATATATCAAGTCAACTCTTCCTGTTTGTGCATTCACATTGTATTTTCATAGAGGATATTATCTGACCTTGACTTTTTATGCAACCCTATAATACCTCCAACTCTAGGACTCTTGTCCCAGGAATAAGTGGTAAATATTTTTAATATTTGTTGATGAATGAACTATATGGTGACCATATTGATTATTTTTCACATCTTTTCACATTGAATTATCCAAAAAGACAAGAATAAAACACATTTTTGAAGCTATGTTTTTTTCTTCCCCTTTCTTTTTTTAGTGTTTTTTGATGAGGACCATAATGCAAGCTGAGGACCAAACACAAACTAGCATACCCTCCATCCACACCCCACCCCACCCCTTGTCCTTGTCCCAGGTAGGATAGATGTGACATTTCTCAGGCACTCCTGGCTGCCCAGAACAAAGGAAAGGACAGGAAACAAATGGTTAAACTGATAGAGTCTCCATCAGTTTGCAACTATCTTAATAATATTACATGAAAAGGGCAATTTTATCAACAGCCTAAACTGTAGGAACTCCCTACTATTTTAAGGATAATATTTTGCTAGAGGGAAAAACAACCTTAGCTTGACAATAGCTAAACCTCAGTAATCTGTGATTCTGCTTCAGCATGTGGAAATCCCTTTAAGAAAGTTCCTCTTGACTTTGCCTCCATCAACTCCACAGTATATAAGCAGTCACACTTCACAACCCCAGTGCAGCTCTTTCTGCCCACAGATCATGTCCCTAAACTTTACTAAAATCACCTTTTTGCACCAAGGATGTCTTTAAGAATTCTTTCTTGGTTGTTGGCTCAGAACTCTACAATCACTCCAAAACCTCATAATTTTTAAACTGTTTTTTTCCTTTTATTTAAACTTACAAATTATCTTCTTAGGATTTAATTCAGTCTGGTTTGTCTTCTTATTCTATAGTTTTGTTTTTGTTTTATGTTTGTTACTCAACCAATAGTTCTAATTCTGCTTTCTTTTCTTCAGGATAAAACAATACTATCTCAGTGTAAATTGCAAAATAGTCCCCAGTAAAATGATATGTACTATTCGTACGTAGACAAAATTATCTTTTACCTTTGTGCTTAATACGCCATAATGATGAGGGAGAGTGGGGAAAGCTAAGGGCAAAGTACAGGCTAAAAGCAACCCCTCCAACAGGTGGATATATGTGATATTCCTCAGACACTCCTGGCTCCCCGAGAATAGAATTTAAGGAAAGGGATTTAAGCACTTGCCATGGTAATGTAGGAAACAAAGGTAAATGGAAAATTAAATTCCCCTACTGCTTACAGCCCACTTATAAGTCCGTGAAACTAGAAGAGTGACCTCCCTCTAAGAGCTCAGCTACCTCGATGATGACACTTCATTATGAGCAAAAGAGAATCTTAGCTTAACATTATCTCAACCTTGAGGATCCTGGAAGTCTACTTTAACATATAACATTTTCTTTGGAAACTTCCTTTATCTCAACTGCCCTGAGTTATATGTTGGCAATCATATTCCAAGCTTATGGTCCCCTTATATACATCTGAAAAGGTCTCATGACTGAGGTTTTACTAAACAGTTATAAATGGCATTTTCCTAACAACACTTAAAATCTCAAGGTCCTGCAAACCTTGCTTCCAAAATTCCTTAGAAACTTACTCTATCCCTAACCCCTTCCCAACCTGAGGGTATATAATCATGACCACAGTGCAGCTCTTCCTGCCTGTGGGTCCTGGCCCCATGCTTTAATAAAATCATTTTTTTGCACCAAAGCCTTCTTCAAGAATTCTTACTTGGCCATCAGCTCTAGACCACTCACCATCACCTCAAAACCCCATCAATAGTGTGCTACAAAGTTTGAAAATGTCTCTATAATCTCCCATTTATAGACGTAGTTTGCTTTAAGAAAATTGCTGTATTTCATATATTTTATGTTCTATTTGCAGTTTATGTTTTTTTCTAAATGGACATTGATAAAAGCAGTAATTTTCATATAATATTATTTGCTGAAAGTTTTACTTATCAGGTGCTGCTAATTTGTTATTAAGTTCAAGAGACCACTATAATAAAAGGAACTAAATTACATAATCAAATATTTCTTTGTGCATACCACACAAATATACTTAACATAACTTCAAAGCATCATGGAATATTTAAAAATTTTTTAATGTCTTTATTTTATTTTGAGAGACATAGAACAAGTTGGGGAGGGGCAGAGGGTGAAGGAGACACAAAATCTGAAGCAGGCACCAGGCTTTGAGCTGTCAGCACAGACTCATGTCCTGAGCTGAAGTCGGACGCTTAACCGACTGAGCCACCAGGCACCCCATCATGGTATATTTTAAAGTAAAGGTAACAACATTAACAAAAGGAACTGAATCAAACACAATATATAAAACCATGAGAAAGTGAAAATGAAATTGTCATTTTATTCACATCATTTTTACTCAACACTATGTATTGGTTACAGGCATGGTTCCTATAAGTCAAGGGGGAGCAGTACTAAATCTTAGAGAAGTAAGAACTCAAGTCACCTAATGTCACTTTCAAACTTGAAAAGGAAATTTGGAAAGGAAATTTGATAAACTACTATCTTACATCAAATGTGAACAGACAAAAGCACGAGTGATACTGAAGTTTTTCAGTTCCCCTCTGAGCTTAACAAATACTGATTTAACAGCTGTCCTTCTGATACATGAATATCATCTACCATAAACTTGCTAATTGGCTATTGCTTTGACTTCCTCTGATAGGAAACTCCTTTTTCCCATCACAGCTTTCCTTCCCCTTGCTGACTGCTCTTGAATAGATCTGCTAGAGTTTGAGGACACCCACCACACACATTTCAAAGGTGGCCTAATTGAATTAAAATGGATTCTTTCTGCATTATGTTGGAGACTCATGTCTATTAAAGCAGCCAGAAACAGTCTAAGCACATATTAACTTTTTTTTTAGGCAGCCACCAAATAATTTATCAGGGGCTATGTGACCACATTCAAAAATATACTTAATATCCACATAGTCATAAAGGTATTAAGTAAAAACAAATTTCCACATCTTTCTTGCTTTTTCCCCTACTATCTTCTTCCCCTCCATTTTATTTCACATATTTATATATAAACACAAATATAGATTTATGAATAGATACAATGTATAAGTTATATAAATTATATAATATATAAATTAATGTATAAAAATATACAAATTCTTTGGGGTAGCTGCTAGAGATTCATGCTCTTCTGGAATCACCCTGAAACTAAGAAATGGAGTCTCAATGCCCATGACTGTATAGCTTGACAACACCTCCTTGTATGCAATTAATGATCAGTGGGTAAAAACTTGATTTAGTTGAGATTTTCAAAATTCTTCACCAGTAGTTTTTAGAAAAGTACAGGCTTTAGAAAAAGAAGACTTGCCTCTCTCTGGTGTATCTGCCATGGTAGAAAGAATTATTGGCAGCCATGGCATGAACTAATAGTAGCAGGTACTCTAAAGAGAATTCAGACATCCCTTTGATGTGAAAGAGTGAAATTGATATGCAGATCGAAGCAGATAAAAGAGAGACTAACAGGGCAGAGAGAGGGAGAAAATGCTGAATATCTGGTTCTAAACATCCATAATGCCTAGAGTCATGACTTGTATTTGGTTTTTTATTACATGAGAAAATCAAATATGCTTTCAATAAATTCCCTTATTTTATTTAAGAAAGCTGAAATCAGCCCTCTGACACTTAGAATCAAATGAGAAAGGTCTAATACAATGTACATTTGTGTGTCTGTTTTGTTTTGTTTTTCATTTTTTAAAATATTTTATTTATTTCTAGGAGAGAGAGAGAGAGAGAGAGAGAGAGAGACAGCGTGAGCAGGGGAGGGTCAGAGAGAGAGGGAG